>NW_017257533.1:47021-49346 GCF_001594055.1 Mycetomoellerius zeteki | reverse complement strand
CGACTGCCTCGGCGGTGGCGCGTGTCCTCTCTCTCGCCCTCTCGGCCTCCTCCTTCTGCAGCATCACGTGCTCGCAGAAGTCGGAGGCCGCTTTCCAAGAGGCCTCTCTGCCCATCATCTCGCGGATGAGCGCCGGCAGAGAGAGGTCTCTCCCCCTACTTGCTGGACGAGGACCACACGTTCTGCATCCTACGTGAAACATTTCGCGAGGGTATGCCGCGCGGTGTCCTCGTCCGCGCCACAGTGGTGGCAGCGCGGGCTGCGCTCCTTTCCTATACGGTGCAGGTACTCACCGAAACATCCGTGTCCGGTGAGCACCTGCGTGAGCCGGTAGGTGAGGCCGCCCCATCTTTTACCGGCCCACTCCTCGAGACACGGCCTGACGGCCTCGACGGTCCAGGCCCCGTGTTCTACGCTCTCCAGGCGGGCGCGCCACTCCGCGAATATCCGCCTGCTCGCCACCGTTCGTCGGGCCTCTATTACGGGGGGCGCTAATACGCGCCCTTCGAGGCAAGCCGCGGCGACCCAGCGGTACACCTCGGCCCGCTCCTCGCGAGGAGGTCCGCGGGTAGCACATCCGCCAACACCGTCGCCGCGTTATGCGACACCGTCCTGTACGCGCGGATGATGCGCTGGGACAGCCTTCACTGTACTCGGCGCATCGCCCGTTTGATGTGGCTGTTATTCGTCGCATCCTCTGACCAAACGGCGGCTCCATACAGGAGCCCAGCCAGGACGGTGTACCAGGTATGTAAATATGAAACCGGAATTTTTTTATAGAAAATACACGTTTATTGCATGAAAATGATAAATATTTTATTCGAAGTATTGCCCATCGCTAGCTATACATTTTTCCCACCTGTCTGACAATTTGTGGATGCCACGCCAAAAAAATTATTGCTCTTTTGAGCCAAACCAGTCATCTAGCCATTTTCGTACATCTTCGTAAGAAGTGAAGCGCTGCTGAGTAAGTGCGTGTCCCATCGATGCAAATAAGTAGTAATCGGACGGAGCCAAGTTTGATGAGTAAGCCGCATGCGAAAGTATTTCTCAACCAAACGCATCAATCGTTTCCTTGACCAGTTTTGTTGTGTGTGATGGTGCATTATCATGAAGCAAAATCACTTTGTGTTCCTTTTTTGATATTCCGGTCGTTTTTCACGCAAAGCTTGATTCAAATTGATCATTTGTTGTCGGTAGCATTCAGTATTAACGGTTTCGCCAGGTTTTAGCAGCTCATAATAGATCACACCTTTCTGATCCCACCAAACACAGAGCATTGTCTTCCGTCCATAGCGATTTGGCCTTGCAGTCGATGTCGATGGTTCGCCTGGAGTTACCCATGATCTTTTACGCTTAAGATTCTCAAAATATATCCACTTTTCATCGCCAGTCACAATTCGATGGAGAAATGACTTTTTTTTGTACCTCGCGAGCAGCATTTCGCAAGTGGTTTCTCGATTTTCCTGCTGTCTTTCATTCAGTTCATGTGGAACCCATTTTCCCATCTTCTAGATCTTTCCCATGGATTTCAAACGTTTCTCGTGTCACATTCAATTGATCCGCGAGTTGTTGAGTTTGAGCGTCATCCTCATCCAACAATGTTTGCAATTCGCTGTCTTCAAACTTTTTCGGTGATTTTTCACGTTCTTCGTTTCTCACGTCAAAATCGCCACTTTTGAATTTTTTAAACCACTCAAAGCATTGTGATTTACCAAGAGCATGCTCACCGTAAGCATTCGATGCGATTCTGCAGCAGTTTTCTTCAAATGGTAACAGAAAATCAATGCTATCCGCAAATCGTAATTTCCAGGCACAAAATTCGACATGTTCAACGCTATTACAAACTATACTGTTGTATGAAACTTGTATTGTTGTGAGTTGAAAATCTTTGTCAGATGTGAGAACAAGGAAATGACGTCAATGACGCGGTCTGACAGCAACTACATTGACAGCTATGGCCATCTGTTGGTAAATTCCGGTTTCATATTTTAATACATACCTGGTACGCGCGGGGGACCGATCCTCCCGGACCGCCGAGGTTCGGCATCAGGCCGGCCAACGCGTCGGCCTGCTTGGACAATCTGGGAGCCAGCAGGTTGAAGAAGAAAATGCAACCCTTTTTTTTTATAACGGAGGGGAAATGCCTACGCATACCCCGGGCTCTCTCCCGAGGCCCGGGGTTATGTGGGACTCGCACCCACTAAAACCCCTCCGGGTGTCCTCATCCGGCCATAACTGAGGGACCCAGGAACGCGTGCAGTATACTTCTGGGAGCCCCTCTGGCCCATCGATGATTTGTCGATTTTAACCCGCCCGGGGCCG
>NW_017257533.1:36660-46646 GCF_001594055.1 Mycetomoellerius zeteki | reverse complement strand
CCGCCCCGAAGGTTGGCCGTGGCGGAAGAGGCGTGCGGGAGGAGGCCCCGGGCACGAGCGGCCCGGCTGATGCCGACGCCCGTGTTGTCTCCGACGACCCCCCGGCCGCTCATTCCCCCCTCCACCCTGTCCTCCATCACCGTCGTGCGGCGGCGGTGGAGGAGGGCCCCGACCCCCCGGGGCCCTCTCCCTCTGTCTTTCTGCCTCCTCCTTCTGCAGCATCACTCGCTCGCAGGAGACGGCCGTCCATGCACTCTCCCTGCCAACCATCGTCCTCACTACTGTCGGCAGGGAGAGATCGTCCCCTATCTCGTCCCTCAGGACACTGCGCTCGTTTGCCCACGCTGGACAAAACTCCAGCGTGTGCTGCGCAGTGTCTTGAGCCTCATCGCAGTGATGGCACTGCGCCGTCGGCTCCTTCCCTATTCGACGCAGGTACTCACCAAAACAGCTGTGGCCGGTGAGCACCTGCGTCAGGTAGAACGAAAGTCCGCCCCATCCCCTGCCCACTCACTCTTCTAGGCAGGGGAGGATGGCCTCCGTGGTCTTCATCCCTTTCGTCGGCGGGTTGTTCCTGAAGCTAGCGTGCCATTCCTGGAACACCCGCCGACGGGTGTTCTCTTTGATGAGATTCGCGGCCCTCGGGGTGACTACGCCCCCCGGGGGGGGCCGGAGTCTAATGACCTTGACTTCGCCAGGGCGTCGGCCACGCGCTCCGCCGGGAGGACCCCCGCGAGGACCGCTAGGACGTCATGTGACACGGTCCTGTATGCCCTTGCGATACGCAAGACCAGCCGCCTCTGCACACTTTGCAACTTCTGCCTTATATGGCGGCTGGCCAGGGCTTCCTCACTCCATACCGAGGCCCCATAGTAGGCCCCGGACAGGACCGCGTACATGTACGCTCTTCTCACGCCATCATTCGGACCACGAAGGTTGGGCATCAGACCGAGTAAGGCATCGGCCCGACGACCCAATCGTGGGGCTATGTTGTCGAAGTGATCGACAAAACTCCAACGACCATACAAGGTGAGACCCAGGTATTTGAGATTGGGTCCCACCGGGATACTGACTTCGTCCGCTTTAACTGAGGCTTGTGGGGGCGCCCCGCCAGTTCCGTCGTGGAAGAACATTGCTTCCGACTTGACGGGGACCATCCTTAGTCCCAGTTCCTTTATTGCGCCATGCCATCGCGATATTCGCCGTCGCAACGGCTCTTCTCCAGGTCGGGCCCCCCACTACCACGAGCGTAACGTCCGCGTAACAGACTACGTGGCAGTTGGGGGGCGGGCTGCACGGAGAACGGCGTCGTATGCAACGTTCCACAGCAGGGGGCCCAACACTGACCCCTGCGGAACGCCGCACGACACGTCCCTCCGTTGCTGGAGTCTTATCGTCGAACTCCAGCTGTCTGTCCCGGAAGTAGTCCTCGGCCGCGGCGACCAGATAGGGGGCAGGAGGAAATGATCCCTCAGCGCCCCCACTACCCGGCCCCACGGCAGACTATTGAAGGCGTTGGCGATGTCGAGCGACACCGCCAACGCCACCTCCCTTCGCGCGGTCAGCCGCTCCGAGAGAGCACGGACCTGCTACTGTCGATCGGCCCTCCCGGAAGCCATACTGGCAACAGGATAAATTGGGATCTCCCCGAGACAGACGATGCGGGCGGCGATGATTCGCTCAAGTAATTTTCCCACATCGTCCAGCAGGCAAATGGGCCTGTATGCGGAGGGGTTCTCCGCCGGCTTGCCCTCCTTGCGTAGGACAAGCCTGACCCTCTTCCACGACCTGGGGAAGATTCCTTTCTTGAGGCAGCTCGTGAAGAGCTGCTTCAACCTTTCCCCGATTACCGGGACCGCGGCTGCCCAGACTCTGCCGGGCACGCCGTCCGGCCTCGGGGCTCGAGGCCTGCTCTTCAGGCGGGCGAAGGCCTGTGCCATCTCCTCCCCGGAGACGCCCAGTTCCTCGGTCCAACCTTCCGGCGGACCCACCCTCTCCAGGATTTCCCGGCCCCTGGTAGGGAAGAGGGTGGCCACCACTTTGTCGAGGAACAGGACGTCCAGGGTCTCCGCTATTGGGGGGCCCACAGTCTTAGCTTTTTCGTCACGATTTTGTAGGGCCTCCCCCACGGATCCCTGTCCAGGGAGGATATCAGTTCTCTCCAGGCGCCGGCCTTCGCCCGCCTGATGGCCGTCCTGAGGGCACTCCGCGCACTTCGGAGTCCCTCGGCGACCCTCTCCATCTCTGCGTCGATGCCTCGCCGCCTGGTGCGGGTGTAAGTGCGCCGGGCGGCCACGGTGGCCCTGCGGAGTTCGGCTACTCCTCCTACCACCAGTAGGCCGCCCTTCTGCTCATTGGGCGGCAGCGAGGCATCGACGCGTCGCACGCGCGCGACATGGCGTCCCCGAGCCACTCCACATCCTCCTCCACCGTGGCACTTGGCTGACGCTCGGGCCAGGTGGAGGAGAGAAGGCTCACCTCGAGGGCGCCAGGATCCAACTTCTTAATGGCCCATCGACGCTCATCACTTTGGCGGCGGCGTCTGGTCTGCACCTCCGCTGGCGTGGACACCAGCTCCATCCTGATAACACGGTGATCTGATTTCTCACTAAAGGAGCCGGCGTCCACGTGCCATCCTTTGATTCGTTGAGCCGCCGCGGGGGTCACCCACGTGAGATCTATGATGGACTCCCCCCGCGGCCTACGAAGGTGCTGACTTGGCCCCGGTTTAGCAAGATGAGGCCGAGTCCCGCCGTCCACTGCAGGGTGCTGTTGCCTCTGGAGTCAGTGGTCGGGGACCCCCACTCTACCGAGTGTGCGTTGAAGTACCCTCCCACTATTGTCGGCCTGGGGGAACGTCTGCGGATGTGCTCCCTCAGGGGCTCCAAGGCGTCTTCGTATTCCCTCCTGCTAAGGCGAGGAGGGAAGTAGCACCCTGCGACGTCGATGGGCCCCCACTCTACAAGAAGGAATCCCTCCCCCGCCGATATTGGGATCATCAGCGGGATGTCGCGCGCGTGCTGCCAGGCCATCGCCACCCTTCTCAGAGAGTCCCCAGCCCAATTGGGGTGGCTCTACGGGATGTTGTAAGAGTCAGCTGCGATGGCCAGCCCTCTCCCCCCAATCGGCGAGGCACTGCATGAGCATGCTTTGTGCCGCAGCCGAGTGGTTTAGATTCGTTTGGGCGAGGACGCAGGACATTACTGTTTGCCCCGCTGTTCCTCGCCCACGCTAGCCGGAGCTAGCACCGGCGCCTCCGCCATCTCAATGTCGGCAACAGCCGGCGGCGTTTTGTTTGCCGCCGGTTTTGCGGCGGAAGGGGGGCCGCTGGCCTTGAGGCCCCCCTTCTTCGTCCTTGCCTTGGCGGCGGTGTAGCCGCCACCCCCGATGCGCTGCCCCGATGGCCTGCCCAGGGCCCGGCACGCGAGGCAATCGGCCTTCTCGCGGCATTGGTTTGCCGCGTGGCCGATGCCCCCGCATCTATAACAGCACCCTGACCTGTCAGTGGTGCTCGTG
Source organism: Mycetomoellerius zeteki (assembly GCF_001594055.1). Taxonomy (NCBI): domain Eukaryota; kingdom Metazoa; phylum Arthropoda; class Insecta; order Hymenoptera; family Formicidae; genus Mycetomoellerius; species Mycetomoellerius zeteki. The sequence continues at coordinate 43,130 of NW_017257533.1, read as the reverse complement.
CACTTCTGCTGCACGTGGCCGGCCTCCAAGTATCTATAACATTGGAGGCCTCTGGCCGGCAGCAGCACCACCCGACAGGTCGACCACTTTGATACGGGGGGTGGCCACCAGCTTCCTGGCCGCTTCCATGGGGCACCGCACCCACGCCGACCCTAGGCCGTTGGAGGCCCTCTTGATGTCTCCCACCTTAAACTGTTGTGGGAAACAGCCACTCGCCCTCGCCAGTTCCTCGGCCACCTCTTTGGTGGTGGCCGAGTCGTCGAGGCCAGAGACCCTAATCTCGGCGCTCCTCAACGGCCGGGACACTTTGACGTCGTCCCGGTCCGCGAGAGTAGTCGATAGCCTGTCGGCCAATTGGTCAGCCTTGGCTCTATTATCCGGGCCTCTGACCTCCCAGATGAGGGCCCCCGTGATGGCCCTCCTTGGCCGAAAGTCCTCGATCCCCAGGTCTTTGAAGGAGATCGAGGACCTCGCCTTTCCCACCACCTCGGCATATGATGCCTGGTCGGCGTAAGTGACCGCCGCCGAGGTGGCCGTTCTGAGCCTGGGAAGGGGGGCCTTTTATCGGAGGTCTTTAATCCTCCGGTGGCACCCCCTTCTCTTGCTTGGTCCCTTTCTTAGTGTTGCTCCCAGGTTTCGTAGGGGCGGCTCCATTCTTCCCGCGGCCTTGCACGCTTTGGCAGCCGCCCTTTTGGCGCCCCTCGAGACGACCTGCGCCTAGGTCATCTCGTTGTTGTCATTGCCCGCACCGCGGGTTGCGCCCTCGGTGCGGGCGCCCCGGTCGCCCCGGTCGCAGGGAGCGGCTGCTCCTTCCTTGTGGCGGCGGAGGGCTGGGTGTTAGTGCCCCCCTTCGCCTTGGTGCGGTTTTGGGAGCGACACCCGCCTTTGGTTGATTGGCGGGGGGCCGCTCTCCGCCCCTGCTGTGCTCTCTATGTGGGGGTCTTTTAGGGGCCATCCCCATCTCGACGAGGAAGCGGGTAAGGAGTCGAGAGAGGATCTTCTCAATTCTCCTATCCCCGTCTTCCCCGCTCCCACCGCCGGTCGTCCCTTTCCCCTTCTTTTTTATATTTGGGAGATTTCGGGCGGTGGCCGATGCCCGGTCCTTCTCTATTGCCAGGGGGTTCATTTGTTTTTGAACCCCCTGAAGAGGAGGCCTGAAGAATGGCATCCTCAGGTCCTCCTCCGTGATGACCGGAGTCCTCGGCTCCTCGTCCTACCCCGAGGCGGCCCCCACAATGATGGGCCCCTCCAGTGTGCCAATTGGGTTGCGGGCGCCGGCTGAGGGATCGTGGCCCGACCTGGTCGAGTCCCTCGTTGTTGCCGGCGTCAGCTCCGGCGTCGCTGTGGGGCGGGGGTTCTTTTTCTCCGCTCTATCTCTTCGTCCAATCGCTTGTTCTCTGAGCGGAGGAGGGCGACCTCGTGGCGAAGTCTTCGCCTCTCCTCCGCCCAGACCCTCTCACTGGAGCGATTAGCCGTCGGCCGTAGGGCCTTCTTCCGTTGCGTTACTCGCCTTCGCGACGATAGAGTTGAGGGCTGCGGTCAACTTTGAGTATGCCGATCACAGGTCCCTCACTATGTCCCCCTTGACGTTACGGGACTTCTCCACCGCCTTGGCGATTGTGGCGAGTTCTCTAGTCGCCACAGCCGCCACTGCCTCGAGCGGTTGCTCGTCATACTCGAGGGCGAGCTCCGCGGTCCTATCCGCAGCCCTCTTCGCGAACATGGAGGAGGGCACCAACTCTGGGTCTATAATGAGGCGGTGATCCCTCCGCAATTATCGAGCCTTGGCTTTGTCGGCCCTCCTAGCCCGGGCCTCCGCTGTGAACTTCCCGACATGATCGGGGTTCAGGGCGGGTCGGCCCCTCGGCCTTTTATTTTTCTCCTCGCTGCCCGAGGAGATTTTTATCGCCGGTCTCTTTTTGATGTCACCTCCGAGAGACGCCATCGAGACCGTTGATGCGGTCCTCGACAGGCTGCTTTCGGAAGTGGCCGGCTCCTGCTGCGTCCCGACCTTGCTGCATGCAGGGCCAGGTTGCTGCCTCCGAGAGGGTCCTGCACCCTCTCTGTCCCCATTGCCCATAGTTGGGCAACCCTTCCCGCCTTCGCCCTGAGAAGGGCAGTTTCCGTCCGCGTTTGTGTGTTTAAGAGATGTATCCATTTTGTTTTTTCCCACGACCCGCAGCAGCTCCGTCAGCCAGGGTGTACCCTCACCCACCCGAAAACATGACCCGGGCGGGGCCCCGAGTTCCCCCGGGGAGTTGACATATGACTTAGGCACCTGGAATAGTCATCAAGTGCGCAGGCCTCCAGCCCCCTCCTCACCGTGGACGGGCATCGCCCGCTTACCCACGGCTTTCGGGGGTCCCACGCCTCCGACCTCGCGGACACCGCTGCGGGTGGCGCCACCGGGGGAGCCCCATGGACGGGTCGGGTCACGGAGATGGCGCCCCCTTCGGACCCTAACCGCCATGGCAACCAGCACGTCGGACGTGGGGGGCTTATGTCCCACGCCAGAGATACCCCCTGCCCGGCGCCTCTGCTTCGGAAGGGACGCCGTCGCGGTGACGCCCGGCTACTACGTCTCAACGCCCCCGGCCACGACCTCGGAATACGTCCGAGCGGCCCGGAGGCAGGGGTCGCGTGCCCCGCCTCGGAATATGTCCGAGCGGCTCCTCCTCCAAGTGAGACGAGGACCCTGCCGCGGACCAAGTCCGCGTGGCCCCTCGTCCTCTACTACGGACACAATCCGCACCTCGTCCTAAGTGAGTCCCCGTGAAATGGGATTTCTCTCTGGGGACTCCCCATCCCATGGCGTGTGGCCGCCCAAAGCCAGGAGCACCCAGACAGTGGGCAGCCACGCCTGCGGGAGCACCCGCGTCGCTCACTTCGGACGGCCGGAACCCGAGGGAACCACCCCACCCCACAGGGGGTAGGGGAGGTCCCCACGGGAGCCGATCACCCGTGGAGGGCGATCCTCCACACCCCGCATGGGAAGGGAGTAAGCCTCTCCCTTTCGGCGCCAAGTCGCCGGAATTTGAAGTCGGAGTTACCTTCTTCTACTGGTACAATGAGGGACCGTTCTAAAAAGGACGAGTCCCTTGAGGTACCGGACCCGGTTGTGCAGATTCCTCCTATTTAACGGAGGGATCCGCACGGGGCACTGTTAGACCCCCGAGCACAAGTCCCCGATCGGCTGCCCCCGCCAGCAAGCGCTGACGGTGGCCCCGACCGCGGAAGCAGCACCCGGGGGAGCCCCCATGGTAAGGCCGTGCCCCACGTGGGGAAGAAAATGCAACCCTTTTTGGTAAGGCAAGGGAAAAGCGTTACGCATACCGCGGGGGAACGGGAATTCACCCCGCGGTTATGTGGGACTCTCCCCTCATGAAAAAATCATGAGGGGCCTACCCACTAAAACCCCTGCCAGCGTCCTATTTCAGGCCAAATTGGAGAACGCCCCGAGTACGCGTGCAGCATGCTTTCGGGACGCCTCCAGGCCCAATCGGCCAAAAGCCGAAGCTTCGCTTATGGGAGACGAGGACGGGAGGATTACTCACCGGCTAGTCAAAGCCAACCAGCAAACCCCCGCCCCCGCGCACCCATCCGCCGAAACGGAACCGTCCGAAAGGGGGTGGAAGAGGACACCGCCCCCATCCCCACTCAATTCTCCCCCGAAGAGGGAGACTGGGGGGTCTTATGCGGGGGCTGGAGTTACCCGCTCGAGCCCCGCACCCCCCGAAGTGTGTACATGGACGGCCGATGTTCTGGCCGTCCATCCCCGACGGAGTATCCCCCGTCGAGGACGCTCCTTAATAAAAATAAGGAGCGGGGGGGATGACGAGGCTCAGCCAACGTCCATGGCCACGGTGGAGGCCGGTGACCCTCGGCTGACCTCGCCCGACATCCCGACGTTATCGTCCGCGCCCGTCTCCAACGGTGCCTTACCAGGCCCGTTGAAAGGCGCACACTCATTCGAGCCCGCACGATGGCTCGAATTCCATCCCCTGGCCGTACAGACTGGGCACATGACGGATCGCCGACAAGCAGCAGCCCTATGCCCATCACAGTGGAAGCACCAGCCTGTGCGGTCAACCAGACTTTTGCAGTTGGCCCTTATATGACCAACTGCCATGCAACGGAAACATTGCATGCGTCTCGCTGCGAGCGGGAAGACCCTGGCTGAAAATCAGCCCAGCCTGATCCTCCCGACCCGCAGCAACTCATTGGCGCATGCCAAGGGGCATTGAACCCACACGGAGTTCAACCCCCCGCGCCCAGGCCTAATGGGTCCCACCCTCACATCCTTGTCGGATGCCTTCCCACTAGAGGCCACCGCAGCGACCACTTCCTCCGCGGAGACAGAATCATCGAAGTCCGTGATTCTGATCTCCGCACGCCGGACCGGCCGCACCACGCTGACGCCCCCGTTAAAGCCGCTATCCGTCAGCACCGACCTGAAACGGTCCACCAACGTCGCAGCCTTAACGCTGGCCTCCTCGCTTCCCGGTATCTCCAGGAGGATACCACCAGCCTGCGACCTCCGAAGTCGCAGGTTGATGATATCAATTTCCTCCAGAGAGATTTTCTCTCTCGCCCTCTTCATAACCTCCGCATATGTCGGAGTGGTTCCTCCCATTGACTCCGCGCATCTTATTAAAACCGTCCTTTCAGCGCGAGGTTGGGCAATCCTCGGTACAGACCGTCCTTGAACTCTCAAGCCCTGGATTGCGGGGCGAGATGTCAGTCCAGTCTGCACACTTTTATCAATGCCCCTCACCTTCTTGGGAGCATCCCTAGCTAGGGGCAACGATCCCCCCAAGCCGGCGCCTTCAATCGCATTGGGGGTCGCATCCCTCCTGCCCCTCCTTTTGCGCTTCCGGCGCGCGCTCCTCGACTGTGCCTCCGTCCAGGCCTCCCCATCGCTTGGATATTCCAAAGGAGGTACTGGAAAGCCCGGTCGAAAGGAGCCGAATGTTCGGCACGAGTCCTCAGCCCCTTCCACTCGCATGCACAGTGGCACCCAGATTAGGGCGACCACTCTGCGTCAGTTTGGACGCCACTATGCGACCTCCCTCGTCCACTATAGTGGCTCTTAGAGGTTCGTTCCTAAGTTTTTTCCTCACTCCCCCGAGTGCCGGTCTGTATGCGGGGGGGAGGGGTTCATCGCGACAAGAGGCAAGCGAGCTCTCCACAAGGGTCTCTCCCCGTAGAAAGGGGCGGTTCCTTTTTTTGTTCTCGTCCTTCAGCTTTTGCACTGTTTGATTCAGTGTCTTAATTTGCTGAATCAAGTACATCCTCTCTTCCCTTAGAATTTTCATCTCTCGATGAAGCTCTGTCATCCCCTTGTGAAGGACCTCGTTGTCCTTCATCAATTTGTCAAGAGGTCTCTTGATCTCGTGGTACCTCAAGGCCAATATTGTTATGCCACGCTTGGCAACCGCAAATGCCTCATCTCCGAGCTAGGATCGGTGTCCAATGCCTGCTCGGCTTTTTCGGCCATTTCGAAAATTCCAAATACACCGGCCATCAGTGTATTTGGACAATCCCCATGAAATGTAGACGTAAACCCATCCACTCGCTTTCTTTGCGCCATAGTGAGTCCATCGTCCGAACTGAGTGTACCAAAGTCCTTCCTCTTTTTGCGGACATATCCGCCTCTCTTTGGCATTATAGATGAGGCCTCCTCGCACGAGTCATCGCTCTCCGATTTCCTCGAGTACCTCGATAGAGCGTACGTTCCGGGGGATTCTCCCGGCTTCCGCCCACGTTTCTTCCCCTTACGTGGGATGAGATCGTTGGGAGAGAGCTCCTCCGTATCCTCCGTTCTCTGGTGTTCATTGCCAGCATTATTTTTCACCCCTTCCATCGCCTCATCACTAGAGGTGGAAAGGGTGAGGTCAACTTGCTCGACCTCTGGCAATTTCCTGCTACCAATACCCAGCGTCCCAGCTGAGGGCAGCTACTCTCAATGACTGGGGAGCCGACTATTTCGCCACCGACGACCTTGATCCTGTACTCCTTAGGATAGGGATAAGGTACATTGCCTACGATTCTAGGTCCCGTAGGCAGCACCGTGCGATCGATGTCGACAACCAACCCCGAAGGGTTTTTCGCCGAGGCACCCCACCCCTGGTTGAGCCACATCCAAACTCAATTTGAGCCCCTTCTTCCTCTGTGGCTTCGGAGCCTCATCACGTGAGGCAAGAGATGCGTTATCCGCGTCTCTACCTCTTCCTTCTCTTGAGTCCGGACGGTAGCTGATTCGGCTGCGGGGCCTGTCGGCAACTCCGCAGCTAGCCCCTCACAGGAGTCCTCCGGGCCCGAAGTCTCGGAGGTCGATCGTCCGGGAGCGGGGACAATACCCCCGGAAAACCGTGACGAGCATCCGATTTCTCGCCGCTTTGTATCCTTTTTGCTAGCCATGTTCATCATAGGTAAGATGTCGGCGAAATGGCCGGGGAGCTCGCCGACAC
>NW_017257533.1:35745-36606 GCF_001594055.1 Mycetomoellerius zeteki | reverse complement strand
GGGGGAGCGCCCGACCGAGTTAGCCACAGCCGTGCGTGGTCAGCCTTACGGTCGACACCTCCACAGCGCAGCGATATTCGGCTGCGTATGCGATACTCCTCACAAGAGAGATCCCCCCGTGCAATGGGATTGCTCCCAAGGGGAACCTCTCGTGGTGTGTGGCCGCCCTTCACCGGGGAATCCCGGACGAAGGGCAGCCACGCTTGCGGGCGAACCCGCATCACTCACTTCGGCCGGCCGGGCCCCGAGGGAACCACCCCACAGGGGGGGAGGGGAGGGCCCTACGGGAACCGGCCGACAGTGGAGTGTGATCTCCACCTCAAGCACGGAAGGGAGCAAACTCCCCCTAATGGTGCCGTGCCACCAGGCGATTGAAATCAGGGTCGCCAACTCCTACCGGCACATTGGAGAGCCGCCCCGAAGGACGACTCCCTCAGGACTCCCGCCCTCCAAAGACGGACGAGGACCCCTTGGAGTGCTGGACCCGTGTACAGGCTCCCTCCACGAGTGAAGGGAGTCCGTACGGGATGCTCTTAGATCCCCCGAACCGGACTCTTGCGGGGAACGGCCCAGAGGGGAGCCCCTTCACAAGGTGGCAACCCACAAGGGGGAGAAAATGGAACCCTTTTTTTTTTTTTTTTATGACGGAGGGGAAATGCCTACGCATACCCCAGGCCTCGGGGGAGGGCCTGGGGTTATGTGGGACTTGCACCCACTAAAACCCCTCCGGGTGTCCTCATCTGGCCGTTCTCGGGGGACTCCCAGGAACGCGTGCAGCATACTTCTGGGAGCCCCCCTGGCCCGTTGCCTAAAACGGCAGACTCGTATCCGCCCGGGGTCTGCTGACCCCGGGCAACGCGG
>NW_017257533.1:32066-32615 GCF_001594055.1 Mycetomoellerius zeteki | reverse complement strand
CTTCCTCCACCGTTAGGTCTGGCTGGCGCTCCGGCCAGGTGGAGGAGAGGAGGCTCGCTTCGAGGGCGCCGGGGTCCAATTTCTTTAGAGCCCATCGACGTTCGTCCCTTTCGCGGCGGCGTCTTAGTTGCACCTCCGCGGGCGCGGACGCCAGCTCCATCCTGATCACTCTGTGATCAGACTGCTCCCCGAGGGAGCCAGCGTCCACGTGCCACCCTTTGACTCTGGTAGCAGCCGCGGGGGGTGCCCACGTCAAGTCAACGATGGACTCTCCCCGCGGCCCCACGAAGGTGCTGACCCGGCCTCGGTTTAGCAGAACGAGGCCGAGTCCCGCCGCCCACTGCAGGGTGCAGTCGCCTCTGGAGTCAGTGGTCGGGGACTCCCACTCTACTGAGTGTGCATTGAAGTCCCCTCCCACTATTATCGGCCTGGGGGAGCGTCTGCGAATGTGCTCCCCCAGGGACTCCAGGGCGTCCTCGTATTCCCTCCTATTAAGACTAGGAGGGAAATAGCACCCTGCAACGTGGATGGGCCCCCACTCTACGAGTG
>NW_017257533.1:30466-30678 GCF_001594055.1 Mycetomoellerius zeteki | reverse complement strand
GTTTTTTAATGGGGGTGGCTCCAGTCTTCCCGCGGGCGGGCGGTTGAGGCGAAGCCGCCGCAGCCTTTTTGGCTTTGGCGGCCGCCCTCTTGGCGCCCCTGGAGACGACCTGCGCCCAGGTCGCCTCCTTGTCACCACTGCCCGCACCCTTGTTCTCATCCTCCGCGACTGGAGGAGGCACGGTCGCGGAAGGCGGACGGGCCTTCCCCGCC
>NW_017257533.1:28839-29121 GCF_001594055.1 Mycetomoellerius zeteki | reverse complement strand
CTCCGACTTGGAGTCGATGGAGCGGTCCTCCTCGTCCTCCATAGAAAATGCAACCCAGCGATATGAACTCTAACTCCATACAACAAACTCATTGATCCAATTGGTGAGTTACACTTAATATCTCTGGTGAAAATTTTTTTCAGAATTTTTCATATATTATAATTTTTCAGAATTTCTATAATTTGTAACGATGCACCCCCAATAATGCATCGTACCCGGCATTACATCCGCCGGACGCCGCTGCATCGCAGCGATGAGGGCGCGGTGCGCCCGAACCTTTTT
>NW_017257533.1:13887-27839 GCF_001594055.1 Mycetomoellerius zeteki | reverse complement strand
CCTCTCGCGTTTCCGACCGCAATAACCGACAAGCTACGTACAAGCAACGGGAGTTAGGTTGTTTCAAATTTTTCAGAATTTCTGTATAATTTTATAACTTTCTCATATTTTTTATACGAATTGGAACACTTCTCAGAAAATCTTTTCTCAGAATTTTCTATATATGTTAATTATGAAATATCGTAAGATAATATTTCTAAGATTTTTTGTAAGTATAATTTCTGATGAAATGTTATAAAATCTAAAAAATATTTTTTAAAAATTATGAGATCAGAAATCTTAAAATATTTCACAATTCACATGTATGAAAAATTCTGAGAGAAAATGTGAACTTTCCAAAAATTTCTGAGTATTTCTGAAAAATGTTCCAAATAAATAAATTTATAAGAAAAATTTTCACCAGGGATGCCTATAATAGTAAATGTTACATAAGGTAAGTGCTCGATTTATAATGATTTTTAATGATAATTGGGCACAAACTTTTGCACTCACCTAATATTTGAATTTCATTAGATTATTGTATTTGACAGATTCATACATTCGTGCATTATGAACTGCAAAAAACGCAACTTTTTAAACGCAAAATACATCAATTAAAAATAATACATTGCATTATACGTACATTTATTGTGTTACATTGTATTATTATTGAATAGATTCCTTCCAAGAAGCTCGACAAATCGAAAAGAAATCAATACATATTTCATCGGATGCTGACACTGATACCATACGTGCTGCATTTGAAGAGCCATTGAAACGGTCGCAAAAAGTCCGAGAAGTCTCCTCTGACGACTCTGTTGTCTCCAATGACAGTTCCTGTAAATTAAGAAAGAAACTACTTTTTTATTATTTGATATATGTATTTGTAATTATATATTAATATATCAATTTCTATATTGCAGCTAATAAGTCAATAATTTCCCAACAACATAAAGATAAAAAATTTTTTACAACCCTCCATATAAAAACACTATTTAAAAATGTAATTAATTGCTTATAATGTAATAAATTAAAGTTGCTTCGCACGAGTTAATCTTACATTTTTATTTATGATACCATTTTCAACTTTATTTTATATTTTGTAGAAGATACATAAAAAAAATTTTTGCCGATATCCCTTCCAAAGTGTTTATATATATCGAAGGAACGATGCGGAGGTGAAACAACCAAAGCATCACAATCGTAATTAAGTAATAAGCGTCCATTCTCTCCAGACTGCCAACAGCTTTGTAAGTTTAGATGAAGCTAATTATTTCATAATATTTTCAAATCTTTCATGACTAATAATTATAATAATAAGCTCGGGAGGCAGCCATCAGTTGGGGCCCGCCAGCGACACGTAGACTAGATCCATTGTGTCTTCCTGGCCGTACTATCTCCAGATCAGATCAGATCTGTCTTCCTCCAAAAACGAAGGAAGTCCCTGACCTAGAGTTGACATACCTGCTCGGACTCGAGAAATACCGCGATGCCCAAAAGAAGCCGCCTTTGTCCTGCATACGCTGGGCAGTCACATAACACGTGGAGAGAGGTTTCTTCCTCGTGTTCGCACTTCCTGCACTTCGGGTTGTCACTGTGTCCCAGCTTATGTGGTAGTTAGTGAAGCCATGGTCCGTGTAGATCTGAACCGCCAGCCTGGCTTCCCCTCTCCTCAAGGCCCTAATGCTCCTGGCAAGGTCCCTGCTGGGCGTCTCTCCCAGCAGGGCTCTCACCTGCCTGCATTTGGTTCTTGTCTCTTCCTTCCAATAGTTGATATGACGGTCCCGTAACCAACCCTTTATTTTTGCCCTGCAGATGCAGCTGGGCAAACCTAGAGCCGGTTCCGGTCCCACCAGCCTGGCTGATGAGCCACTTTTTGCCAGCTCATCAGCAATCTCATTACCTTTGATTTCCGAGTGTCCCAGAACCCATACAAGAGCTACATCGTTACCCGGGGACAGTCTGTTCAGAGCACATTTGCACTCCCAGACCAGCCAGGAGTCAAAGACGCATGCCCCCAGCGCCCCCAGAGCCGCCCTGCTATCGGAGCATATCCTGATGCGTCTGCCCGTCTCACCTGATGTTGTTAGCGTTTGAGCACAGCCCATGATTGCTACCACCTCCGATTGGAATACAGTGGTGAACTCTCCAAGAGGGAGAGCCTCCCTGACTCCGCTATGGCATCCGTAGATCCCGGCATTGGCGCCCTCATCAGTCTTGGAGCCATCCGTGTACCAGACGTCCCCATTCCTAACAGCGGGCACCTCATGCCTCTCCCAGTCCTCGCGACTAGGAATATAGATCTTGTAAGCTCTGTCGAAGTCGCGCCTTATTGGCATTCTGTCCTGCCTCATGTCAAACACGGTTTCCATTTGAAGCTCCCGCGGTAACCGGATGTGAGTCACACCGCTCATCCATTTTCCCTCGCACTTTAACCTATACGCAGTGACCGCTGCTGCCGCCACTATCGCGAGAGGGAGTGGTTCTATGCCGAACACCACTCCCATTGTCGCCACTGGCGTTGTCCTCAATGCACCCAGAGCCCCCCTTAAGAAGAGAGCTGACGCGTTTCAGTAATGCGCGGGCCTCGGTTTGCTGTGTCCTTAGCCACCGCAGCGTAGAGCAATCTTGGTCGGAGCACCGCAGAGTATAGCCAAAACACTGTCTGGCTGCAATCCCCAAGTTTGCCCAAAGGTTCTTCTGCACATCCAGAAGTATGTGCAGGCTTTCTTACACACTGATTCCAGGTGCAGCTTCCAGTTCAATCTTTTATCCAGGACAATTCCCAGATACTTGACCGAGATTCCAGGAGTCAGTCTGACTCCCTTCAATACGGGCCCCTCCACGGGGTCTATTTTGTACTTGTGTGTAAAGATCTCCAGACTTGTCTTACTCGGGTTCACCGATAAACCTGTCCTCTCACACCATTCCTCCACCACCCCTAGAGCCCCTTGTGTGAGCTCCATGAGCGTTTCCAGGAAAGGGCCTCTTATCAGGTTCGCCAAGTCATCAGCGTACCCGATTGTCTTGAAGCCCTTGTCATTAAGCTCTTCCAGTAGCCTATCCGCTACTAGACATCACAAGAGTGGTGAGAGGACTCCCCCTTGGGGACAGCCTCTCCCTACCCATCCTTCGACACTCACCGTACCTAGCGATGTCGTCACTTCGCGTCTAAGCATTCCCCGGATCCATTTAACAAGTTTCACCGGTACTCCCCGTCTTGCCACCTCGGCACAAACCACTTCATGTGGAGTGTTGTTGAAGGCCCCCTCAATGTTCAGGAAGGTGCCTATCAAAAAGCCCCCTTCCTGGAGTTGTCGTTCAATACTGTAGACACCCGAGACAACCGAGGCCGTTATACTCGAGTGGCCAGCCCGGTAAGCGTGCTGCTTGGCATGCAGCGGATACCGAGCCAGCACGCAGTCCCTGATATATACATCAACCAGCTTTTCCAACGTTTTAAGAAGGAACGAGGTCAAGCTGATCGGTCTAAAGTTCTTAGCAGTGACATGGTTCGCCCGCCCCGCTATGGGAATAAAGACGATCCTCGCCCTTCTCCACGCTCGGGGGGTATAACCGAGAGCTAGACAGCCCCTCAACATCCTCGTGAGAGGCCTGATTATCTGCCCCAGCCCTCTCTGAAGGAGAGCCGGGAAAATAAGGTCAGGCCCCACCGACTTAAATGGTTGAAAGGAGCCAATCGCCCATCTAACTCTAGTTGACCTCACTATTTCTGCCGCTAACTTCCAATCGTTGGCACATGTCCTGAAGGAGCCCGCGCCAACTTCCTCGCACCTATCTACATCCCTCCGGAAACCAGGAAAGCTGGCCTCCAGAAGGTGCACCAGACGTCTTTCTCCGGATACCATGGTACCGTCTGACATTCGAACTGCCTCGAACGCAGCGTTCCAACGCTGGGTTCCTGGACAGAAATCTGCAAAGCCTAGCAGTGGCCGGTATTCCCTCCACCGACTCGCAGAAATCCCTCCAGCTCTTCTTCTTTGCTTCTACCACAGAGTCTCTATACTCCTTCTGAATCTTCCTGTAAAGATCCCAGTCGGAGGGCCGGCCCGTGTTCCTCGCCTTGTTCCAGGCTCTTCGAGCCTTGACCCTGAGGCTCTGCAGCCGTGGATTCCACCAGGGGATTCCCCTGTTGTTGATGACTGTCTTGGCCGGACAGTTCGCCTCATAGGAGCCAACCAGAGCCCTTTGCAGATGATCCATGCAGAGCTTCAGCTCCCCCGCCGTCCCATGCTTTCTGGGGAAATCATTGAGGTTCCTTTCCAGGTCCCTCTGATAGGAGTCCCAGTCTGTCCTCTTTGAGTTCCTTACCTTCTTGACTTCCACTTTAAGATTTGAAAGTCTGAAAGTTATTAGTCTGTGGTCGGAGAGCGATGGCTCATCCGACACCTTCCATTCCCTCACCTTCCGCACAGATCCATGTGAGCAGAGTGAGGTCTAATACCTCACTCCTCCCCGCCGCACAGAAGGTGGGTTCATTACCTTTATTCAGAACCTCCAAGTCAATCGTTACCAAATACTCCAGCAACTTCCTTCCCCTTTCGTTCGTGTCGGTACTTCTTCATATGGCATTAGCATCGCACCCCACCACCAATGGCAGTCCTTTCTGGCAGAGATCCACCATATTGACCAGCTCCATCGGCGGTGTCTCCTCTCCATGAGGGAAGTAGGCCGGGAAGTAGAGCAGATGACTAGCCTCCTGGTGCCTCAAGCACTGCCAGTTGTCGTCACCTCCATCGCCGTCAGGTCCCTAGAACATACCTCGGGCAAGAGACATGCATCCAGCCCCTTGACCGTTATGCATGCTCTTGGTCCCTGTTCGGTGGGAGCTTTAAAGAGCTTCCCACATGCTGCCCCCCCCCTGACACACCCACGGGCGACCCATAGTTCTTGTATCAAGGAAATGGCTGTGTGCCTCACAGACTGGCGCCTGGCTAGAATCGCCGAGGCCCCTTTGCTGTGATGCAGGTTACTCGATTACCGACCAGTCCATTGTTTGGTCTAGTCTTTAGATCGAAGCTCCTCCTTATCCCTCTTCCCACTATGAGATCGAGCCACCTTTACGGTGACTTGCTCGATCCCACAGCATAGCTTGGAGTCCCGCTCCTTTAACTTACGAGCGCTGGACTCCAAGATGCCGAAAACGTAGTTCCTTCTCTCAGGGGAAGCACCTACGTTTTCGGCAAAGACGCGCCAGTTCAGTGCGCCGATGTCTGAATTCTGTCTCTCCAGCAGCACCAGGACAGCAGCCGCGGCTCTCGGAGGACCCGGAACCCAGATCACCGCCCTGTGCCGCCTCTGAAGCTCGTCCAAGCCCACCACCCTGAGCCTGGCGCCTTCCCAAGGCACGCTACCCCCACCCAGCCTTCCAGCCAGCTAAGGGACGCTGCGTCCTCACCTCTAATTATGACTGTCCCGTTCTTGAGGGTAGCCGGTCCCACGAATCTGGGCAGGGGACCCTCTTGGATCCCCTCCATCTCCGCCAGGACCGCCCCCCGAAACAAGGTCAGCTCCGAAGTGATCCCTTTCTCAGGGTACCCTTCCAGAACAACCGCCCTTGCCAACGGGTCAGCCATAGTCGCGAAGATCCCAGTTGTCTGAGCTCTAGGCCTCTTCACCGTCCTCTTAACCGATGGGGAGGTTTGGTCAGAACCCACGCGGCGCTTTTTACCGGTGAGCCCTGTATCCCCCTTAATCGGTTTTGTAAGGGCCACCGAGGGACACGGAGCTTGCCCTTCGAGAATCTTCTCCCTGTCCCTCTTCGCCCTTCTCTTCTGGGCTCCGCTGCGGTTCCTCTTGTGAGGAGCCCCTGCATCATCCGCCTTGCTCCCATTTCTTTCCGAGCCCGAGGGGACCCGTTCCGAAACGGGAGCCATCTCCACTTCCGCAGCTACCTAGCCCTCACGAGCCCGTACTTGCGGCGCAGTTGCTGCCGCCTCCGCCGAGTGCCCTTTCGAGCCCTCGGTTATCTCGTCTTGAATGTTATTAATATTCTCCATACAAGTCCCACGAGTAGCTAGGGAACGACAAGGTCCGCCCACGCAGAGCCCCGCATGCGTGGGTAAGGCTAAATACTCTGGGGTTTCGCCCGGTACCCCAGAGGCATCGACCACTGCACTGCTCCCCCAGTACTACACAGCCCTCACCTCGATAGCTCACAGCTTGGCTTGGGGGGCTGGTCCACGGCGACGGCCTTCCCGGCCACATGCAGGGTTTTACACCTGGGGGGTCCGTTTATAACCACCACTACTCGGAGGGACCTCCAGTCACACGCGAGGTTTTACACCCGGGAGACCGGGCACTGCTCTGGCATGTCCTATCCGCCACTCGGAGACGCGCCCGATGGGTAGCCCAATCCGACGGGCTTTCATGACTAATTGTGTATACTTTTGTTTGTTATGCAGTAAACTCTACTTCGAAACAGATTAACGATTCGAAAAGTATGAAAAATAATTATCTCATATCATTAACACTGCCATATATGCATCTCCTATTTGTAACTTTATTTAAATTTCTGTAGAAAGGCAACAAAAGTCTACGATAAAAATTCCCGGCATCTCATCTATCAGCCCTGGGAAGGTCAAACCAATGGATCGTCATCAGGAGCGACACGATGATCACCCTTCTGATATGCAAGGTTGGTTAAGTCCTGTGTCCACAATCCCACAGCTTATATCAATATATGTACACAGTATCAAAAATTTACTAAGAAAAAAATGAATCTATTACTTATATGCCAATCTTGCGTTTCGCGGGTTTTCTCCGTGTCCAGATCCATTCTTGGAATGCCTATTACCTATACCTATACCTATACCTATACCTATACCTTTAAAATTTACAATTACAATAAGGTATAATAAATCAACCTAACTAAGACTCCTTATAAATCAAAAAACAATGAAAGAACAAGGGCAGTAGGAGTCAAGCGCGGGAGATGTTGCGCAAATAACACGACTATCGTAGCGTGAAACTTCTTTATTTTACTAAAGCGCTTACATGTTTCGGCTCATTTTTGAGCCTTCTTCAGAGATAACTAATAAATTCACATACATAGAATATAACAATTATTAACTAGTCATGGTGATCTTCCTCACCTCGAGAGTATAAATACCAGAATTAAATCCAGATAAGAATGCAGTAAAAAAGAAAAAAGGGGGAAAGAAATTTTGAAATTCTCGAAATAAAGAAAATGTAAAACTAATGTATCAAAAAATTTTGAAATTATAATTAATTATTCCGATGGTTAGGAAGCTCACCTTGATCACAAGATACCGCATCGCAAACATTACTCTTAATACTTCAAAAACCGGTTTTTACAATTACAATCTGTGTACTGCTGTTTCTGTGATACTGCTAAATAGAAAGAGAAATAAATTACAATAAGGACTTTCAATAGCATTTCCAAATGCTTATATTAAAACTTGATGTTAGAAGTTTGTCCAAGTTTATACTTACTAGATTTTTTATGCATTTGAAGAAGCTGAGACAAATCCTTCTCTTAAGGGATGTTTCTCTTTTGAAAACACAAATTAGACCATAAATTGAGTGTGCTCGAGGTTCATTGGATAAGTCTGTTCTAAATGAACTAATGAGCGGTGAGCACACATGTATGTTGATTTATGCTTTCAAAAGAAAAACCAATGAAACCATATTAACTTCTATGACTTTAAGATTCGGTTTCACAACATACTAATTTATTAATAATAAACATTTTGTTCTATAATACTAGAAAAGGAAAAGACTACTATTTACACGTTAAGCTATAAAATAATATAAACAATAATAAACATTATTATATAATAAAGAACATTAAAAGCCATACACTGTCTTTATTGCAAAATATCTCGATTCGAATTTGTTAACAATTGGTTTCACAGACGTTTCGACCATCATCCGATTATCATCAGTAAAGTGAAACATAAATTGATTTAAAATAATAGTTAATAACAATTTTTTAACATTGAAATATATTGAAAGAATTACAATCGCATGGATGCATATATAAACTTTTTTTTATTCTTCCTTACAATGATTTGTTTGACCATTCAAGGTTTACAACGTTTAAATTTGTTACGAATGGCATCGTTCTATCTTCATTTATCCCGAATATGATCGTCTTAATGCACAGGAATTCTGATTAACAGCACAATTGGGTTGAATCTTTCTAATATGTAGCACACATATTAATAAAATATTTGATTTTCAGACTTACCTAATTCACTACGATGTTATAGAAAATGAACCCTCAACGAGGAATCATAATAATTGCTGTGGTAAGTAAATAATTTCTTACAGAGGAACATTACTGATTTGTTAATAGTTCGTCTCTTTAATGTCTCTTTCTTAATATTATATTTTTATGTTATATTTACGTAGGCTACTGTTCAGTTACGAACATTAAGAAGGAATTCGGCCGGCGAGATGCAAGCTGATGATATAGAAAAAATGACGGCAAATAATCTGTAATATTTATTGAGATAATCAAAAATTTCTATAATATATAAATGACGTTTAGTGTAAATAGAACCAGGCGGACAGAATTCTCAATGTCGTGGTTTCCTTTCTTCATTGCCGATAGTTTCACGATATTAAGCATCCTCTCGTTCGGTCACAACGATCTATCTGTAAGCAAATCACAAGAACAAGAGGGGAGGGGTTGTAAGTCCCGATTCCTCGTATATAAATTCTGGTAACAGTAGAAAGTTCGGGCCGCTGCTTGAGCCGCATCTCAAGCCCCGCTTATATTTGACATCACGGGCCGCTGCCTGAGCCGCATCTCAGGCCCCGTTTATCCGTGCGAGGAGCACGGCCTGCTACATTATTAAAAGTTCAAGTTGGGTGCATTGCGCATGTAAGCACTGCCTGAGCCGCTCGTCAGACATCGTAGTAATGGCGCCTGCTAAGCACCGCCTGAGAACCTTCGTCAGGCATGAAATGAGCAAGGCATCACGTTTGATGCTTGCTAGAACGCTTTGAGCGTTCTAAGGTAATCTGAGCCAATTCATCAGATTCGCACAGGCGGGAGCAACCCGCCGCCCGAGATTTAACGTCGGGCACAAGAGAGAAAAGAAAACGGGGTTCACATTTAAGAAGGATGCGTCAAGCGACATCCCGACTCAGTGTAACATAATTATACTGGAAGGCCTTAATACTGGAAGGCCGCGTCCTTCCATACTTACGATGTTTTTATTGCCCTCGATAGAATTCTGCGATACTGCTGAATCTCCCCGATTCGATCACGATGCTACCGTGCACAGGCCAACACCACAACCCTCTGGAATTGACTCTTTTTGCAGTGAAAACCTTTCACTCACAACAATAACGGAGACAAAAACGTTGAGAGGAAGGCGCTCTGTGTAAGCGGCGGTCACGCAAGCTGCGCCCTCGCGTGACGCTACACACTCAGCCTTAGATAATTACGAGACAGTTTTGGATGCGAGATTAACCAGGCTATATTTGATTACTGCACAGTTAGTAAACCAGTTAACCAGTTTTACGTGATCAGAGGAAGTTTGATTTATTATAGCTATATAAATTCATAAGATCTATCTTTACGTTACATAAACAAAACGAGTAATTACTGAACAGCTGCTGAAAAAGTTTCTGCAAACAATATGAAAAAAACATATAAAATTCAGTAAATGGCTTTATTGTTTTTCGAAATATTCGCCTTTAAGATCGATACATGTTTGCATATGCTCGAACCAATTTTCGAAGCACTTTTTCCACTCTTAGGCTGTAATCTCAGAAATCAGTGTACGAAATGTTTCAACAGCTGCTTCAGGCGACTCAAATCGCTCACCACACATCTTTTTTTTAATGTTTGGAGACAAAAAGAAGTCATTAAGTGATAAATCAGGTGAATACGGACAATGAGTCATCAATTCGACATTTTTACTGGATAAAAAATCAACGATTTGACGTGTTGTGATAGGCATTGTCATGATGAAGAATGATGCGACGAGTTCGGTTTGTTCTACGCAATTCATTTATGACTTCTGGCAAACAAATTGTTGTATACCAATCGGTATTTACAGTCCTTCGATCCTCTAAAGCCACGGTTGCCACATGTCCGGTATAACCGAAGAAACAAGCAATCATTTACTTGGCAGCACTGCGTGAACGAACAACTTTTGTTGGTTTCGGTTCATTTTGAAATACCCAAACAATGGATTGTTGTTTACTCTCGGGCTCATACGAATAGATCCATGTTTCGTCCCCAGTAATGATGTTGTAGATCAAATTTGACCGACCTCGGTTGAATTTCTTGAGCATTTCTTTGCTCCATTTAACACGAGCCTGTTTTTGAGCTTCTGTCAAATTGTATGGGGTCCAACGACTGCAAAGTTTCCGTACGCTCAAATGATCATGCAAAATCGTATGTGTTGCTTTCATGTCAATGCCTAAAAATGCCTGAATCTCGTGGTACATCATATGCCGATCTCACTCAATCATTTCACGCACAGCATCAACATTACCCTCGTAAAAAAGTACTATTAGTGTCACTACTAGTGCAATAATGCAGTAGTAAATTCGTAATAGTGACACTACTAGTGTCACTAGTTATGCTGTAGTGTTACTAGTAGTGTAGGAGCAGTGCATAGAGTAGGGGTGCGTTCCATTGCACTCATAATGCGCATGACGTATCATTTTATCATTTTTATCCTTGTTTTCGAATATTAAAGGATAAAATTGTCATCGAATATTAAAGGATAAAATGATACATCATGCACATGATGCGTGCAACGAAAATACATGCGCAAAACGATTATCTTTGTAGAAATAGAAATTTTATGATCAAAGATCTCGACACTTTTCTTTAATCATAGTCGATATTCAGTTAGTTTTACTTAACGTCGAAGAGCTATATAAATATGAAAAATTCAACGAATTACTTGTTTTATATCAAATTGTCTACATTTAAAAAAATTATGTATTGAAAATTGTATGTAATAAAAGTTTGTGTTAAAAAAAAAGTTTTTTTAATAGTGAAGAGAAAAATGCTTCCAAATATTTCAATAATAAATATTAGATAACTATTTTATAAGTGGTATTTAGTCAAATAAAATTTCAAATTAATGATGAATGTAACATAATACACGTTCAATTAACGTCAAGTAAATTACATTTTAAATGTTAACGAAACTGTAAACAAATATTAAATACATTTTGTTTTAATATAAAATAAACCTTTTTCGTAAAAAGTAGCAGCTTATAGTAACAAATAAATATTTAAGAAATATTTTTAAAAGCATTGTTTAGTTTAATTTACGTACATAAATACAAAAATATACACAAATTATACACACAAATAATTGAATAAAATCATTTCCGCAAGTGCGACAATAGTGCACTAGTAATGTCACTACTCATCCCGCAGCAGCACTATTGACTGCATTACTGTACTAGTAGTGACACTGCTTGTTCTAGAAGTGCTCACTTCTACACTACTGCACACTGCACTACTGTACTAGTAGTGTCACTGCTCATCTCAGTAGTGATACTACTAGTGCCACTAACGCAAATTTAATCCCTCGTAAAAAAGTACTACTAGTGTCACTGCTAGTGGTGTAGTGTCACTACTGTATATACAGTAGTGTCACTGTTGATACGAGTAGTAACACTGCTCGTGACTAGTAGTATAGAAGTGCAGTATTAAATTTGCGTTAGTGGCACTAGTAGTATCACTACTGAGATGAGCAGTGACACTACTAGTACAGTAGTGCAGTGTGCAGTAGTGTAGAAGTGAGCACTTCTAGAACAAGCAGTGTCACTACTAGTACAGTAATGCAGTCAATAGTGCTGCTGCGGGATGAGTAGTGACATTACTAGTGCACTATTGTCGCACTTGCGGAAATGATTTTATTCAATTATTTGTGTGTATAATTTGTGTATATTTTTGTATTTATGTACGTAAATTAAACTAAACAATGCTTTTAAAAATATTTCTTAAATATTTATTTGTTACTATAAGCTGCTACTTTTTACGAAAAAGGTTTATTTTATATTAAAACAAAATGTATTTAATATTTGTTTACAGTTTCGTTAACATTTAAAATGTAATTTACTTGACGTTAATTGAACGTGTATTATGTTACATTCATCATTAATTTGAAATTTTATTTGACTAAATACCACTTATAAAATAGTTATCTAATATTTATTATTGAAATATTTGGAAGCATTTTTCTCTTCACTATTAAAAAAACTTTTTTTTTAACACAAACTTTTATTACATACAATTTTCAATACATAATTTTTTTAAATGTAGACAATTTGATATAAAACAAGTAATTCGTTGAATTTTTCATATTTATATAGCTCTTCGACGTTAAGTAAAACTAACTGAATATCGACTATGATTAAAGAAAAGTGTCGAGATCTTTGATCATAAAATTTCTATTTCTATAAAGATAATCGTTTTGCGCATGTATTTTCGTTGCACGCATCATGTGCATGATGTATCATTTTATCCTTTAATATTCGATGACAATTTTATCCTTTAATATTCGAAAACAAGGATAAAAATGATAAAATGATACGTCATGCGCATTATGAGTGCAATGGAACGCAGCCCTACTCTATGCACTGCTCCTACACTACTAGTAACACTACAGCATAACTAGTGACACTAGTAGTGTCACTATTACGAATTTACTACTGCATTATTGCACTAGTAGTGACACTAATAGTACTTTTTTACGAGGGAACCAATTATAAACAGTCCTATTGGATGGTGCTTCATCTCCAAAAACCAAATGAAGTCGATCGATGCATTGTTTCGGAGTTAGATTACATTTGTAATCGTAAAAAATCATTGCCCGAAAATTTTCACGCGAAATTTCCATTTTTTCACAAAATAACTTCTTTTAAAATACTATGCAAACAAAACTAGTTGGCTTGAGTACAAACTGTCAACTGAATTGTAGGTTAAAAACGTCTAATTTTACGGATATGATAGTAGCAGAACGTTGGCGTCACTGGAAGTACTAGATTGCAGAAACTTCTCCAGCAGTCTACGTATATTATATTTTTAAACAAAAATATGTGCAATTCAAAAAACTTATAATACATAAAAATTATTTTAACTAAACGCACACATCACAAACTTACTCTCCTGTGTTCCTATAATAACAAATAATAAAAAACAATAACAAATGCTGGTAATGATTATTGTGATAACAGACAGATTTGACTTTATTAAAATATTAACAGTTACTAATTCAGTTTTTATGTTACAATTTCTTTATATCATTACAGGCGAATGCAGAGACTACATCCGTAAGGAACTAAAAAGATTGTTCAGACAAATGTACGCTATTGAAGCTCTATTAAAAGACGGGAATGCAGGACGAAGCGATGAGGTTGTAGCACAAGATCTGTTACCTCCATTGTCTCTAATGACACTTAAACAGTTTTTGCAATGAGAAAATCAGTTGGAAGTGAATACCAACATGAAAAAACAATTTGTAAATATATTCATATTGTCATATTTATTAAATATTGCTTTAAATGCTTGTATTGCCCGTTAGGAAAATTGTGTTTTCTCAGAAATTTACTCGCCATTTTATAACTTTTGAATTTCGTCGTATTTAATTTCTCGTATATCATCAAGGATTTTTTTATTCATATGTACTAAATTTGGTAATTTTATATTGAGCATTATTGAAAAGGATTTGATATAATATTAAAGTATGATATGACATAATACAAATAGAGATTAAGTGGCAAAATTGCATAAAAAGATGTATGATGGTCGGTACTAAATTAACCATCGACTGAACATGTTTTCAAACACGTGTATTTCATTTTCGTTATTGTATGTACACACGTTTCTTCCATTCATAATATTCCATTTGTGTATTTTTTGTAACTATATTACAGGAACACATGATATGTCGAATCGGAGGTTCGACGGGTAAGCAGTTTATCTGGAGACACGGTAGTGTCTC
>NW_017257533.1:12008-12774 GCF_001594055.1 Mycetomoellerius zeteki | reverse complement strand
GTTAAATTTTATATAGAAAACCGTCGTCTAAATATTTTGATATTACTATTATAAGACGATGGGGGTGGTGGTTGGATTTTTTAATTGAGTAATAGTAATTTTAATTGTATACAAACTTACTTTTTTAAATAAAAGGTAAAAAAAAAGCGCTAAGCGTGTGTGCTTCTCGTATGGAAACCACCATTTGGGCCGGTTTCACCAACATCAATTACTTAATCGGCCGTGGAACTGATGACTAATTGCGTTTGCTGTTTGATAAAATTCTTTGTATATGATACATTCCAAGTTATAATCGCTTTATTCCCCTTCAAAAATTATTACATGAAAATCATCACAAAATTTACTAAATCTAATGATATATGTATCATGTGTATAAAAGATTTGATATCAACAATTGTGGCGCCAAGTTAAATTCTGTTAATTTAATATCACAAAATTTACTAAATCTAATGATATATATGTTTCATCTGTATAAAAGATTTGATATCAACAATTGTAACGCCAAATTAAATTCTGTTAATTTAATATCACAAAATTTACTAAATCTAATGATATAGAAAAATTTTTCATGTAAAAACACTTGGCGCTGCTAGATCTCGATATAATAACATGATAGTATAATAGTAAAACGTGAATGTAAATAAAAATAAGAATATAATACTTAGAAAAATAACATATAGTAAATAAGAAGCATATTATTATAATAAGAAAAATCAGAATCATAAAATGAATGAAAAATCAGAATAAAAAAAATATGAATATCTAG
>NW_017257533.1:569-11538 GCF_001594055.1 Mycetomoellerius zeteki | reverse complement strand
CAACTCCTAATATATGAATGGATCGTTTGAGAGAAAGAAGGAATGAGAAGGATGGAGTATGGAAGGACGTTAGAGCAGACACTATGTCTCGCATGCATCCGAGTGGAAGGGGATGGAGCGAGTCGAACGCATTTAGCTGACTTCAAAATATGGGTCAACGTCCCGATAAGACGCTATGACTCCGATTTCAAGAGTCGTACGATCGTAGGTCCTATTGTAGGTCAACGAACTGAATCGTTTTTACCCGGGAAAGGACCGTGTGCGAATCTTTATTAGCAGGGCCGATATACGAGGGAATGAAAGAAATTAACACTAAAATATTCTATTTAAACATGTAATTATTTTTATTGACCAATGATTCCATTAGCGGCAAGTAACAATTTGAATATTATAGTTATTATTATTATTTTTATCGTGGTCCATATTAATAGCTTAAATTTTAGGTTCTCATTAACAATCTATTTTTTACTTTAAACTAAATTACTTAACATTTAGATGTAATGTTTCTTAAAGAGTAAAAAGTATATAAAGATGGGAGTGTATATGTCTGTGTGTATTCGCGAACATTAATGCGGACCTGGATGATAAATACAAAAAAATTAGTGTCGTGAAATTAGGAGAGCGAATGTGTGTAAGAATTTTCGGCGGAAGGAAACCACAGGGCGGATGCAAATTAAGTAAAGGTGATTACTGGACTATTTCATTAATAGTACAAGAAGAAGGGGGGAAGAAATTTAGAAAAAAACGTACCGGGACTAAGAAAGGATGGGGAGAGTGGGGAAGGAAAACAGGGATATGAGTCTGGAGGTTGTCCGGTTATGGCGTTTCGGACTTCGTCGGGATCTGCGTTTTCGAACGTTATAGTAAAGGCGTCTTGGGGGAGAGGATCGGTGGAAATTTGGAACTGGGAAAAAAGGGAATTCAAGGATCGGTGATAACCATCGTGGTAATAATAATGAGGACGAGCTGAGGAAATTTCGGCCACGAACTCCACGCTCGACGTGGAGTCAGCGGGAGAGGAAGAACGGGAAAGGGGGGGGTGTCGGGAAAAATTCGTTGAGTTAGGAGAGATGAGATGGATTCCGCGTCAGGGGAAGGAGGTGAAAGAGAGAGTAGCGCAAGCGGAGGTGAAGAAGTAGGTGGAGAGAAAGGAACTGGAGGTGAGCAAAGGTGTTGATTTAGAGTGAGGGATGCTAGGGGAAGAAGGGGCTGAGACTGGGTCTAGAGTATTACTATGATTATCACTATTATTTATATTATCGCTGTTATTCAAGGTAGCTAAAAATTCGTGATAGGCTTCGTCTAGGAGCTGACGGGCCTCCCTAATCCGCTGTCTCCGTTGGCATTTAGCCGCGCGGGAAACCCGGGAGCGACGTGGTCGGTCACCTACTACGAGATTTGAATTGATGAAAATTATAGATATTATACCCGGCTCTGCATTAAACGGCAAATAATGAAAGGGTGGGGTAGAAAGAGAAAAGAAAAAAAACCAAAAAAAAGAAAAAAAAATCAGATTATGTGACTCACTTGTTTCGACGAACCCTCCTGAGATTTGTTGGTGTTGTTGGTACGAGACCGGCTCAGGAAAATGCGGAGAAGTAGCGCATTGTACTTGATTCTGCTGCCACAACTCTATTATTTCAACTCAACTCTACCTTCTACTGTTATTGCTTTGTAACTTGAACTCAATTCTGCTTGACTACTACTGTCAATTTTCAACTCTATTTGACTGATGCTCGGCTCGTGAGATCGCGGTTTATATAGGACTCTTTTTGAAGGTGGATCCTTATGGGATGTAATAGCTTAACCGATTAAGATTTTGATTGGCGGGATTTGCCCCCAGAAGGGTACTGGTTGTCTCTTGTTTAAAAAATTTAAGATCACCGAGAGCTTATTGGTGAAATTGACTTTAGTCATCCGCCCCGTTTCTTGCATCGGATTGGTCAGTTTTGGGTGGTGTCGCCAAGGATAGGAGTGGGTGGCTAGTGTAAACTTTGATTGTCTCGTGTGAAACTTATCGCTAGGTTCGCAATCTCTTCTTAGAACTATATCAAGAAAGATCGTCGTCCGTTACGAATCCACGGTATTGGATGACGATAAACAGATTCCTCTTCGAGTTTCAAAGGTGTAACCTATGATTTCTAACTTCCGTAGCAACTTGATATCTAGTCTTTGTTCAATTAGCATCGGTCACCGGTGTTGGGTTTTATCTCCAAGGGTATGGAGTTACTACTAGGAATTGATTCAATTATTTATTCGTCTATCGAAAGAGGAATCTATTGCGATCTTTTGTTTTGAACGAACCGTGGTCTCTATGTCTGGAATTTCATCGCCTTCAATCCCGTGGTTGATATTTAGATCCGTGGTGAAAAATAAGAGGTAGATTATTTTTTGATTACTCTCTCCATAAACAGTCCGAGACTGTTATTAACTACTTATATTTCATAAATACTATAATATCCGAGTGACAACGATCGATCTTCCACGAAAGAAAAGAATCGTGGAGTCTACAGGACGTAACACATATATCATTAGATTTAGTAAATTTTGTGATGTAATGATTTTCATGTAATAATTTTTGAAGGGGAATAAAGCGATTATAACTTGGGTTGGAATGTATCATATACAAAGAATTTCATCAAATAGCAAACGCAATTAGTCATCAGTTCCACGGCCGATTAAGTAATTGATGTTGATGAAACCGGCCCAAATGATGGTTTCCATACGAGAAGCACGCACGCTTAGCGCTTTTTTTACCTTTTTTTTTTTAGAAATACTCTATCATAAATTATCTCTAATGAAGTAGCCATTAAAATATCATGGACAGGTCAGAAGAGTGGTGTAGGCTTTAAATCCACATCCATATCCAAACTAATAATCGGTAACATTTATTCCATTATACTTACTTTCCCATAACAAGATTAAAAAATTTTTGTGAGATTGGAAACATAGCCTTTTACACGCAACCTTCGTGGCGTTTATGAAATCGATCATAAATATTATTTAAAAATATCGATGAGCTAAACATAATATTATATATCAAAGTATAAAGGCCCCTATAGCTTATGGATATTTTTAACAAGTGTGAATTACATAAATGCGAAAATTATATTTAAAATTAGATTGTATCTAATTTTGAATATTAATCTACTGTTTCTGATATCAGATAAATGTCCAACTAATACATCCTAGCCGTCTTAATACTTCGTCGGTGCTAGCAAATAATTTTGGAATGTATAGCTTGGTTGCCCATAAGGCACTATAATATGCAGAGTATTCGCATCCACTATTTTTAGTCCTTTTATTAGTCCTTTTTTTAGTTCTTTTAATGAAAATTTGCACGTTTCGTATAAGTGTAAAAGTATGAGTAGAGCGCTATAATATAGGTATTTGCATCCTAGCGGATACCCATACTTTTACACTTATACGAAATGTGCAAGTTCTCATTGGTTGATTATTTAAAAAAAAATTTTTACTTACTTTTTTTAAAAGTAGAAAAGTGTAATCAATCAGAACAAACTATTGCCTTATATTTAATTGGTTAAAAAAAAAAAATATTATTTTATATTTTTATTTTTATTAATGCAATTTTAATTGTACATATTTCAGACTCGGTGATGAAAGTTGAGCTGGCTCACCGGTTAGACTCATTTTTAAGTAATGGAGCTTTTCGACAGCCGAGAGATCGCTGTTTTCCATAACGATGGACTTGAAGAGATCTCGAAAGGGGCTCCACTGAGCGTAATCGCCGGAAAACCTCGGTAAGTCGATGCGCGGTAATCGTCGAGAGTGAGATCCTGTCGGCGAATTAGTTTCATTGGTAACGGTAGCCTCATGCTGCGCTTTGCGATCGAACTGGTCCAGCATATCGAGCATAAATCCGTGCGCTTCATGGTATTTATCTTCACAGAGAGAGTACACGTTTTCGGTAACGTATGGAAGCTGCTCTATCTCGGCATGCTTGGCTTTAACCAAGTTGTCGTGATACACGGTGAATTTCTCCCAATTGGCCTTGAGAGAGCCTAAGCGACTTTGGACCGCGCCGCGAGTAATCCGTGCAGCTCCGAGCTTATTGAGATTGTCGATAGAACGAGAGATGAGCCCTGTCAAGCAATGATGTCGGTCACAGTGGCCATTGTCGAGAATGTCGAGACGAACTTGAGATATACACAATTCACAAAAGTTCACTGCTTTAATTGTCCACGTGGCAAAATCTCACTTGCACGCGCGAACGTTGAGAGTACGCGAACACCGCGAATAGAGTTTGTCTTATGCGATTGAGCGGAACCGAATCGTATTAGAGCGAGAGAATCTCGTTAGAGCGAGAGAATCGCGTTAGAGCGAGAGAATCGCGTTAGAGCGAGAGCAGCTCAGCAGGCACCGATATACTAACACCTCTGATAACGAAATTTGCGAACTCTGATTATCCGGCCCGAAGGACCAGCAATGTTGTGAGTATTACGAAGGGAAAGTGGTACCGGAAACCAGGTCCGCTGGTGATGTTGGAATTATACGCGAACGATCACGAGGAGTCAGAAGGTGTCGAAAAGAATATAGAATCAGAGCGATGTACAATGAGATGTGCTGCTGAGCTTTATTCGAGATTAACTAAACTTGCTCGTTAAGCGATAGATACACAAACGTATCGAGAAATATCCTTCGCTTTACGAGAACAAAGGAAAGGTTGCGAGTGTATACATCGTGTGACACGAAGTAAACAGCTGATCGGTAGAACACTATCATAAATCCTGATAGTGTCGGTACCGGTAACAAGCGCGGTTTAAACAGAATAATTGTCGACGGAAATAATAACTGAGTTTAGTCTAAACAATATTACACATATTATACATTTCATACATATTATACATATTATACATTGTATACATATTATACATATTACACATTGTACACATATTATACATATTACACATTTAATACATATGCGAAATGCGTTTTTTTATTTACACCGGTAATGTCCCCATGGCAGCGTGTTGGTAGAACCTGATATGATATACCGCTTATCATCGTGCGGATTAAGAGCAATTTTCGTTTCCGATATCGTGTACACCTCATGCAATTTTGATTTAATGCACGACTGTCTGCGCGTCATTTCGATTGCGTCGTTCAAGCAGCGTGTGTAATCCTCAAACGTTATGGATTTTGCCACAACGCTGCTCTTGACACCCTTTGCCTTTTTCGTATCTTTCTTTCCTCGCACACGTAAAGCGTACATTTTCGCTCTAAGCCCGACGAAATCAGTCATGATGGCACCGTTGTTCTCATCTTTCATTAGGCCTGGAACTTTTTTATTAGCGAGCGGAATATCGTACGCGTTATCGATAGAGTAATCACTAGTGTCAAATCTATTGATGTCGCGTTTCATGATATCGTAAACGTCATCACATTCCACATGGTATATGAGACTGTCAGTATCGGTATACATAATTTTGCATTTATCGCAAAACAGCGGTGCCATGTACTCGTGGTGAAATTCGTACAAACACGTTTTAGATATATTGAGGATGCACATACCCACGTATATTGGTTTGTCGAACTTCACCTCGAACTTACGCAGTTCTATCGCGACCAGATTCTCCGAAAAGACGCTACGACTGTGGAAGTTTGGTTTGGCGATCATTGCCTTCGCACCGTATCTACTTTCCCATTTTATTAATAAATTTACGTCGACGCGATCGCGCACATTCTCCATGGTTTTGCCAAATACCGCGTTATTTATCAGTTTATATAAATTTTTCTCAAAATCATTCTTCGCCAATGTTCTAAATTTGGTGTTTAATTCTATATAATCGCGAAGCCATGGAGCTTGCGCGAATTGTAGTATACGGTGAACCTTTGCGATACGGAGACCGTGACTAAGGACTGAGTAGGAAAAAAATCTAACAACTTTAAATGGACCTAGCATTGAAACCCTTTATCCGATTGAAACAATTCG
Source organism: Mycetomoellerius zeteki (assembly GCF_001594055.1). Taxonomy (NCBI): domain Eukaryota; kingdom Metazoa; phylum Arthropoda; class Insecta; order Hymenoptera; family Formicidae; genus Mycetomoellerius; species Mycetomoellerius zeteki. Next base: position 5,585 of record NW_017257533.1, on the reverse strand, counting down.
AACAGTTTTGAAAAGCAAATTTAATTTCTGATTAAATAAGGAAATAAAAAAAATTTAATTATTTTTTTCTACAAAACTCTGTCAGCTTTTGCGGTATACATGCCATTAGAGACTTCACTGTGGCTTTTGGAACCTTCTTGGTGGCAGACTTCCACTTATTTTTGAAGCACTCTATGTCTTTTGTTTCTGTATTTGTTTCCTTCAGTTTCCTTTTTCACTAAAGTCCAGTATCTTTCGATAGGCCGGAGTTCTGGGCAATTTGGTGGGTTAGCCTCTTTTGCCACAAAAGTGACATTATTGTCTTCATACCACTTGACGGTTGCCTTGCTATAGTGACAGGAGGTGAGGTCAGGCCAGAAGAAAGCAGATATGTCGTGATTTCTAACAAAAGGCAAAAGTCTCTTCTGGAGACACTCCTTCACATAAATTTCAGTGTTTATTGTGCCTTTTGTTATGAAAGCTTGACTCCTTTCGCCGCAACTGCAAATCGTTTGCCACACGAGGAACTTCTTGGGGAACTTTGACTTTTGTTTTGTTCTAAATTTTTCCTCAACTCCTCCTCGTTCCTTTGCGGTATAAAATTCCTGTCCAGGCAATTGCGAAAATTTAGACAAAACGTATGTTTCATCGTCCATCACACAGCATTTGAATTTTTGGAAAAAGTCCGCTTTCAGCTTTCTAGCTCGGTTCTGGGCTTCCAGGTTCTTGACAGCACTTCTATCAGATATTGTCTGGACTTTGTATGTTTTAAGGCCCTCATTAATTTTAATTCTACGCACCAAGCCCTCACTGCAACCTACTTTTTCTGCCAATTTCCGATTCGACAGCCTTGGATCCTTCTTCAAGAGAGCAACGACTTTCTTCGCCTTCTGCGGGCAAGCGAAACCTTTTTTCCTTCCAGAACCAACTTTCCTGGTTACTTTCAAGTCTTTTTCGAATCTCTTAATAACACTCGATACAGTTTCCCGTGAAACTTTTGCCTTGTTGGCAATTGTTTTCTGACTCCACCGCGGATTTTCTTTTAATAATCGAATAATTAATTCGCGTCTTTCCACTTGCGACGACATAACTCAACTAAAATTCCAAGTAGCAAAAAAATTCAAACGGTATTTGATCAGAAATTCTTCAACACAAAGCCTACTAAGTGATTTTTTTAGTTTTTTAAAGCATTTTTTGTGTTATTGCGATTTAAAGTTGTTAGATTTTTTTCCTACTCAGTCCTTAGTACACTGCTGCAGGTTGCGATAGTAGATGACGTAACGTTGCTTATCGCATAATGTTGCGAGAAGCTTGTCCTCGCGCTTGCCGGGTGGTTTCTCGCGCGTCGGACAGAACGGTAGGTCAGTGTGCGCGTCGTGGAGATGTTGAGGGTACTCCAAGTCCACCTCGAGAATATAGCCTGTGCGGGGTCCTTTTACACCTGTATGCTTCAACATGGCATCCCATGTGAAGCCTGGTAAGGTGTAATAGTACGCGGGGTCGAGCCCGTAACTCGCGACGCAACTGTCGCGGAAATTTTCAAAGACGTCGGCCAACAACAATACATCCGTTTTTAGTTACAGATCGCTATATTCACCGAGCGTTTGGATGGAGAACCGCTGCCACACGTTGACGGCGTGCGCGTAATCACTCTCAGATACCATGTTGTCCGTCAATGAACTGTAGAATGACTCGCGAGGCGGCAAGCACAATTCAATTTTTCACTGCAGTCAATGTACTCGTACGGAAAGACGCCCTTTCGCGTCAAAAGATTAAAATCTTCTTCCGATAAATCGGAAAATTCGCGTCGCAGTACCCGCAGCTTATCATTGTTGAGAAAAGATGCCAATTTATCTAAACTAGAAGCAAGAAATCTATATGAATCTATGAAGCGTAATTGTATGCAATTCTTTTGATTGATTTTGGTACTATCAACATGTTTGGTGAATGATATATTTTTCTTTAATTATCGGTAAAAGATCAACGCATCCTTCGTACGTGGTGGCAATTTCTTTGATAATAAAATGAGCGTCGTAGCCAGATAAGTTATGGAAAACTACGGGTATGCAATGCGAATCCTTATAATAGATTGCAATTTGAGTGCGCGGGGCCTCTGTATCATCCGGTTAAATGGCAGTGATCGCGTACTTGCGTATCGTCTGGTGTAAACGGTTTCTCGCATACGTGACAATGCGAGGCGCTGTTAAATTTTTCCCAGTCGTCGCGCGTGAAATCCGCCATGGGAACATTAGCTGAAGTTGTCGATTGTACACTGTGCGCTAGATTTTTCAATTCTTCCACGAACCACGCTATACAGTCTTTGTCACGGCGAAATCGGTAGCCTGACAGCGAGCTGTCGTGAGAGCAGTGCACGTAATACCCGATACTGAAGACGTTGTGATGTTGGTACGTGTGCGTAGCGGATTGTGAATCACTATTCATTTTTTCCAATGTGCACTCAAGATCGGCGTAGACTACGAACGGGACGCACTCCTTCTTGTAATGGTTGCGGAAGCTCAACCACTTGTCGTCCTCGCTCGGTAGCCTTATCGCACAATCGTTCTATTTCCCACAATCCTCACTGTGGGTCTCCAGTTTTGCGCTTGAGTTAAAGTAATGGAGGCATTTGAAAAAATTATTATTATTATTATTTATACGTAACTATCGCAGAAATATTTCTCATGCCCATATCTATTGATTTGCGAACTGACAAGGCGGGACAAATCTTTGATCAGCGCGAAATGTCCCACGCTATCATCCTCCACATACAAGAGGTTTACATGCTTGCTCCTCTTTCGGTTGGCGAGTCGTATCGACACAATTCTCTTCTCGATGGCATATACATTGATGGAAATGTTGTTGAGAGTTTCAAATTTTTTGATTTGATGTAACGTCATCGGAAACTGAATATCTTGGAGATTCAGTACCGATGAGTAGTGCGGATACGATGATTCCCTGTCCACATGTTTTTGGGCTGGATGCAGGGCTGCAACCATCGACCACGCGAAACACCCATTGTCTGTGAATCGCACGTTGATCACCGCTCTCTTCAGCATAATTTCTCGCGGGAGTTTGATATGACATCCTGCGCGCAGGGGATTTAATTTATTCGCGTTTACCGTTAAATTGAGGATACATGACAGTGCCCACCCGCTGTCACGTTCTTGAAATTCTTCAAGCGATGCTAGGATTGGATCGACGATGCGCGACATGTACCACTCGCGCAAATCTGTGCATTGATATAGTTCATAGTTCCGGGTGGTGATACTCTTGTTCGCGCGTTTGTCACTGGCCACGAATTCACCGTTAAATACTGTGTTTATCTTTAAAGAGTCATATCTCTGTAAAACACACTGCACACTCTCGAGCACAATTTCACTTGCGTCTTCGAGGAATCGGTGAGGTTCGACATAATTAGAGTTTATTACCGCGCCTGTTAGAATCCGGCTTTCGAACGCCGTTTCGATCTCGCGCCATTGAAGTCCATATCCTGCGCCTACGTGTACAAATCGTCCGCGCACTGAATCCTTCAAGCTTTCAAGTCGCGCGATACATGCGATCACCGATTGTCTATTACCGGTCGATAATCGCGGGCGTTTAATACGGCTCTGTTCTTCCAGAGATTATATAAATTCGTCGCATCGCTGTTCCCACGCGACGTACTCTTCTCTTGTATTAAGCAGGGTAGCTTGCTCAATCAAATCTCGCTCCATGTTGTCACTTTTGCTGTTAGATTGACTAATGATGTGATGCGCCTAAATCCTTACATTTTTATATCATTATTTGTGCTATTTATACTGATGATATCATCGCGAAACATTTTAAATGTCATTGAAAAATTCTTTCATTACGCTAAATCTAACATGGTTGTTGTATAATTGTATCATATTGAACAACTTTTTCGCAACCGCTGCATTTTGTGGTATCAAATTACATTGATTTCATCATCGGATGTATCTAAAATCTTTTGTTGCTAGGTATGCATTTTTGCAGGTGTTAAATTGATCATGTCGTCGCGAAAAATGTTGCGACTTATTTTCACAAAGCACTTTTGTGGTATCAAATTACAATGATGGTCTCATCAGGCGTGTCTTTTGCATAAATTCTTAAACTGCAGCCGCATATTTGCAATGTTGCATTTTATTGTTCAGTAGTGGGGTATAAACATTAAAAAGGAGGTGAAACGATATTACTGCATCAGTCACTCACGTCAGACGATTTCGACAACATCAGTATGGATTCTCGTGTTCAGCATGAACCATGCAAGTAAGTATATCACTTATATCTGCGAAATGTTTTCTATAGACGGCTTATTCATTTTGTTGCTCATTACAGTGCGCGTAGCATTTTGAGGAGGGTGTTCGCGCTGACGCCAACAGCGTACAAGTTTCTGGAGATCGGGATTGCCGCGGGACCAATGTCTCACGTGGAAATTGCGATCGGTGACACTCGAGGTAATCGCATTGTCCTGCCTCGTGCTACGTGGACGGCGTTCGTCGAAAAAAAGATTGATATTGAGCGATTGGTGCAGTCGACTGCTCCGTTGTCATTAGTGATTCAAAACTTTGTGATTGAACTTGTTAAAATACGCGATGTGGACACTGTGAAATTATCTTTGTGTGATAAGTGTTTATATATGAAACCATCGACCATGCTCTTCATGTTTAAACTGGAACAATGTGTTGAGCATGTATATTTCGATTTGTGTCAATGTACAAATAGTGTAAGCGATAAATTTAAATATTTCATTACATATTTACGTCAAAATTGTATTATGAATAAATGCGATGCTATAAACATCTTGCGTAAGATTTATGATAAAAACTCACATATTGAATGTGAATTGATTTTATATGCTTCACATAATATTGTATATCATGCGTTACGTGAGTAATAAATGTTTATTAATATTCTACATATCTCAGTATTTATCATTATTAGTAGTATGTGGGCAGCCATGGAGCGTCACAACAAACTCCCTCCACTCTACCCTGGCGTCAAAACAAACCCCCTCTTCCCCCCGCGGAGCCGTCAAAA
>NW_017257533.1:0-256 GCF_001594055.1 Mycetomoellerius zeteki | reverse complement strand
TTTTTGTCATGGGAGAGGGGGAAAGGTAGGGACATGAATAGCATGGAGTTCTTTACTATGAAGGTCATTTTTTGTTGGCATAGACCTTTGTCTGGGGACGTACCGACGTTTATTATTTACGGGTTCTTTTACGAAAATTTTCGTAAAGAGACTAGAAGACTCTCGCTTTCGCTTGGGAGAAAGACTAAGTAAAACAAAAATGAATATGATCACCCGCTGTGACGTCATCGATGTGATGATTCAGACATTGCGTTAA
>NW_017257532.1:12792-15940 GCF_001594055.1 Mycetomoellerius zeteki | reverse complement strand
TGAGTCGTCCGTCGTTTCGAAAACGTTCTTGAACGATTCTATCGGTGGTATGATCATCGTACGCGGGGTGGAAGTTATCGGCTGTACATGATCGTGCGACCGATCATCGGATTTACATAGAGTCGTGGAACGCTCGAACGTCTCGCTCGCTTCCTCCTCTTCCTCCACCTCCTCCTTCCTCTCGCGCTTGGGGGCAGACGCTGCGTCATCGTCGCGCGACTCTCTTTATCGCGCGCACGCCAGGGCTGTCAATGATCTGTCGCAGCGGTTTGATAATAGGTTTAAAATGTCTGTCCAACGCCATGCTTTCCTCGATTCTACCAGTCTTCAGAGCGCGATGTTTCTTGCGGATCGACTCGTTCATCCTCTGGATCTCCCTCGCGATTTTTTCACGCTCGCGCACATCAGCCATGTTCGTCTCTGGCGAAGTATCGACAACGACTGACCGCATTACGGTATCGCGAACTCGTTAAATCCTTTTCTGTATTTCCCATCTTTAAGCGCACTGTCCTTGTCTATCACTAGGAATCCATACTTTTGTCGCCAACAGTCGCGACACAACAAGCAAAATTCATTGTACGACATGTCGGTATTCACGTGATCGTTGTAAACGTGTTTCAAGTTGGTACCGTTCTGTTTGAACAGGAGTAGCAGGTTCGCGTTGTCGCGTATCAGATGTTTAGGTATCCTCGCGTACGTCTGACAGAGATAAAAGCAGTCGACGTCCGCGTGGCGGCCCATCTAGAAGTTCTCTCACCGCATCCTGCTTGTCGCATGCCACGCCATTAAAGATAAAAATAGAATTTGAATGCGCCTCGCTCGGTGGAATGACGTCGCTGTTGGAAAACGTAAAGTAACCGATTTCGTCGATATTAACGTCAATAATTTTTCGAGATATCGATACTTTGGCTGTTGCAACGATTTCGAGTAGACGTACACGTTCTCGAAACGTACGCCGTTCGGGCTCTCGAGCAAGCTTATGAGAACGTTGGTTTTACCGCAATTCGACGGGCCGCAAATGATCGCGCGTATAGTACTCGGCAGCATTTCGCCGTGCTTGCGCTTCTCCACGCTGCCTCCCATTATTCGCGTCGCAGTTCGTGACGCGTATCGTCAGCGGTTTCCGCACGAATTTCATGTTCGCACTACGGGCTACGCGTCCTCGACCGCCTATTTAAAGGTGCACCAACTCGCGAATCGCGCAGTATTAAAATGTATCTCGCGCTGTGTCATCCTTCCGATATTCGAGACTTGAGTGCCGAGCAGTTGCAGTATATACCGAAGGTCGTACTTTTACGCGTGTACGGCGACTATATCGACCACGTGCGTGACAAGCTTCCTGAACACGTGAAGGCAGATTCGGAGGTTCGAACCTATCGTCGCTGCGACGAGCACTACAATCAGCCGTGGCAGCGAACGCACATCTACGGTCCCGCACCGAAGATAAGAGACTGCAGCGAATGTCGGTAGTCGGCGTCGCGCGGGAGTCTGTTGAATCGAGCGATAAACGGGCTTCCTTTCGAGTTACATATTCCGGGCTATCAGTTTTGCGGTCCGGGCACACGGCTGAGGAAGCGAATAGCCAGAGGTGATAAGGGTATAAATCCGCTGGACGCGGCGTGTCGCGAGCACGACATAGCGTATTCGCACAGCAACGATCTCACCGATAGACACGCGGCGGATAAGGTACTCGCCGATAAAGCGCTAGGACGCGTCATCGCGAGAGATTCGGCTCTGAGCGAGAGAGCCGCCGCTGTTGCCGTCTGGGCAACGATGAACGCCAAGACTAAAATCGGCATGGGCATGAAACCGAAGAAGACGACGACCACGACGAAAAAGACGATGAAAAAACGTATACTTCCGACAGCAAAATGCGGCGGCGCGTTACCAATTCTAGGAATGTTGGGCGCGCTCGGGTCCTTGATCGGTGGAGCGGCCAGCGTGGCGAAAGCGGTGAACGATAGCAAAGCCGCGCGACGTCAGCTTGAGGAGCTGCAACGTCACGATCGATGGAACAGGGTCGAGGGCTGTATCTCGCTCCGTACAAATACGGGCGCGGACTGTATCTCGGCCCGTACAAACGCGGACAGGGCGTAGCAGCGAAGAAAAAAAAAACGTCAGAGGCAATAAAAATGCCGTTGGGCGCAACTACCAACGTGCAATTGGACGAGCTCGCGAGACGTATGCGCGTACCGTCCTTTAGAGGTGTTTTCATGCGTAACGCGTTACCGACGAGCGGCGCGCGTCGAAACGAAAGCGGTATCGTGAATCTGGACGATGCGACGGGACCCGGTACTCACTGGGTAGCGTACGCGAAGAGGAACGATCGTCGTGTATTTTGACAGTTTTGGTAATCTTCGACCATCCAAGTAACTGGTACGATATTTCGGGAACGGTGTTACGACGATAGAGTACAATCGCACTTCCTATCAGACGTACGATCAGAACTTCTGCGGACAAATGTGTCTGCGGTTTCTACGAACGGTCGACACGCGTGAATTTGAAAAGCTCGACGAGGTGCTGTGAAATCTCAGTATTCGTGCAACGCTTTTTCCGTCATGTCGCTGACGCTTACGCTGAGCGGGAAGAGCAGCGTTCTCGCAGCAAACTATTTTCCCACCATAGGTTTGAGGGATGGTGATTACGAGCTCAGTTTAATGATTTTTGAGACGTATCACACGTTACCGAACGTGAACGTATCGAACAATAAATTTTATTTCGGTAAAGACGACGCGGAAATTATAATTCCCGAGGGTTCGTACGAAGTGCGAGACATAAATGAATTTTTGAAACGTGCGATTTTACGGAAACGTTCGCGTCGCGGCGCGCTTGATACCGTTGATGTAGCGCGTGGTGATACAGCGCACAGCGACAACAACAACGACGGTGACGACGAGGGTGGAGAATACCCGATAACGCTCCGCGCAAACTACAACACGATGAGATGTGAGATTAGATGTGCCTACAGAATAAACTTTGGCAAACCCAACAGCATTGGATCGCTGCTGGGATTCTCGTTGAAGCGTATACTGCGACCGCGAAGATGGCACGAATCGGACGTGTCGATCAACATAATGAACGTAAACGTTATCCGCGTAGAGTGTAACGTGACCGCGGGCGCGTACAGCAACGGTAAAAGTGTGCACAC
>NW_017257532.1:10557-11610 GCF_001594055.1 Mycetomoellerius zeteki | reverse complement strand
CGGAGCGGCTGTCACCCGCGAATTATCTCGCGATGTTTCGCGGGTCGGGGCCGCCGGTGGTACCTGCGAATTATTTTTGGATTCGTTTAAAATATGCGGGCGCACCGCGCCCTCGTCATCGCAACCCACCGATGGTGGGTGCGACGGCATCCGACTGGTGGTCGTCGGGAACGATGCTTTATGGGGTGCATCATTACAAGAGATCACCGTCAGATTGCACGTGCGACGGCGATAACGTGAGCGTGAGATGCTCGTGCTGAATGGAACGGAGCGTAGAAAGATAATGCATTCTTTACAAGACCGGTGACGTCACAGGTCGATAACACTCGCTCATCCAACTGCATCAGGAAGAAGAAGCTCAACGCGTCGAACGTTAAATTTTTAAAGTCTTTGGGATTCACGGTGCGCAACTTTTGAGATAACTGATATCCTAAACGTCAAGGACGATCCGATCTTCGACGATCGCATCGTCAAGATCGAGACTCACACATACAACCCGTTCGCCAACACGACGTTCGGGTACAGCGATGAGATAAGAATACCCATACAGCAACTGGATCTGTACACACTGTCGTACGGAAGCTTTCTATACATCGAGGGAAAACTGACGAAGAACAGAGTGGTCGAGGGTCGAGGGCAAATGCCGCACGTGTTATTGAGTGAGATAAATAAGCTGTCGATGCTGCGCGCTTGGAGAGCGGACGATATCTGAGCATGGCTTTTCGCTCGTGGGATTTGTATGAGTTTTCGCTCTTGCAGAGCACAACCAAGCATTCGTGGGCCATCAAGACGGCTACTCAGCTTGAGAAGCCGCGCTACGTCATTTTCGCTCTGCAAACTGGTCGAAAAAATGTCATGTCCGAGGATATAAGTCGATTCGACGATTGCAAATTAACCAATGCGAAACTCTACCTGAACTCGGAATGTTATCCGTACGATGACTTGAATCTGGATTTCGATAAGAACAGATGTGCGATTCTGTACGACTTGTACGCGCGTACACTTGCACGTTTCTGCAAGGACTACTACGGATACGAGTATCTCGAGCCGAGT
>NW_017257532.1:8142-10332 GCF_001594055.1 Mycetomoellerius zeteki | reverse complement strand
ATAAAAATCTACGATACGTCGCAATCGGCCACAGTCTTCTTCTCGACAACATGCCCATACCAACGTTCGTGAATCTGCAATGATTCATCGTTAACAAGAAATTTATCGTGAAGGAAGTGGCGGTGCTGAAACAGAGGACCGTTCTCACTCATTACATTTTTACGAACCCCGTACCATGGAAATTTTTGACAAGATCCGACAGGTCTTGCGCTTCCTGGTTGATTGCATATCACCATGGATTGCGATGGGAGGACGGGATGGTCCCGTACAGCGAAGCGAAACACCTGATTACGACGGCGGTATTTGAAGATGATGCAATCGTATACGTCAAGGGACGCGAGAAACGAACGCGGCTGTGGAAATTGCTTCTGGACGATGAGCGAGAACGCATGTACATGGAGACCTTCGATGCAGTTTACGAAGACATGGAATCTTTAACTAATCTAGATGTTACTAATAATACTATGCGATGCGGAAAACATGCAAAGAATTGCGCTTTACAAAATGTATTGAAAATATATAACTGGTGGTTGCAAAAGAATTTTTAAATAAAAATACGTAAACGTACTTGTTACGTATTTCTTTTTCCCTTCCCCTGTAATACATGTATGTATGTATATACGTATGTACGTATGTACGTATGTATGTATGTATGTATGTATGTATGTATGTATGTATGTATGTATGTATGTATGTATGTATGTATGTATGTATGTATGTTTGTACGTATAAACATAGATAAACTCGCGAACAAAGAAAATACAAAGAATATAAAACCTGTCGCGACAAGTTTGCAATTCTTGGAAATATGGGAGGGGATATCTCTTAGATTCCAAAAGTATCTCCATATACGTCGCAATTTACGCGGACGCGATCAGTCTTGTGATACCCGCTCGTACGAACGGTTCAGAAATGTACTTCGCCAAAGAGAGCAGTGCATCGTTCGAAACGAAGAAGGACTGTAACGCGTAAGTTTCGACGTTCTATACACAAAAAAAACATTTTTTTAACATTACGTACGTACACAGCATGGAACGTCGCACGGTGCGCTTGCTGAGCAGGCGTTACAACCTGACGGCTACGGGCCACAAATTTTTGGAAATTGGCATCAACGTTGGTCCATCGAGTTACGTGGAAATCGTCCTGGGAGGTCATCGCGGACACGAACTATCGCTGTCTCTCGAAACGTGGAAGGGTCTCTACGAGCACCGATAGAATATTTACAAGCTGCTTCGAAACGAATACAAAGATAATTTCATAAGCGTTGGACCGCTAACGGTCAGAGTGTGCACGCTGAACGATGTTACGCTCGTACGTCTCGATTTTTGATCCTTATGCATGATGATGACCGAAACGACGATACGCCGTATGTTCGAGTTTGATGGATGTATCGACGTAACGTTCGAACGATTAGCCAGACTCATCGACGCGGTCGATGCCAAATATACGCGATTCTCCAATATCGCACCAGAGAACGCTATACGCGACAGCGTCATCTTCAACACGCATCAGCTCGTCGATTGCAAGCTCTTAGCTTTAGCTATTAATACGTACGAAGGAAACGATGTAAAAAAATGTGAATAAAATATTTTTCGTTCGAATCGCCGTGTACATTCTTTATTTCCATCCTATGCGCACTCTGTTTAGATAAACAGCAGCCGGCGCTTCTCTCGCCGCACAGTGGGGCGATCCTATGTAAACTTTGGACATTGGGCTAAAAAATGAAATATAAGATATTATAATCTCATCACGCTAATAATATTTTAAAACTATTCCTCTATCATATTCCACTATGTTTTGAGATATTGTTATATTAATAACTTCTTAATTAATGTCTAAATTTGGTTATTTTCGATTTGTCAATTTTAAATGTTAATAAATTCTTAATAACAAATATATTGTTTTCCTTCATGGGTGTTAAATTTGTAAAATATATACCTTTTCCCTTCTAATTATAAAAATTAATAAGTGGGGAAAAAAATTACTTTGTTTGTAATAATAAAAAAATACTTTTTTTGTATTTTATTCAATTACAAAAATTGCTTAAAATCGCCCAGAACAAACTCAACGTCATTTTATTATAGAACACTTCTGGATTACAAACGTAAAAAAATATTTTGCGAATGTTTGCGAATTTTTGAGATATTGAATTTTTAATTTGATGCGACATGCGTTGGGCCCAGCCGACGC
>NW_017257532.1:4592-7397 GCF_001594055.1 Mycetomoellerius zeteki | reverse complement strand
TCGCTGTTTACATAAACAGCGATACCACCGATCGCGTCACCATGCCTTCCCCGCGCTATCCCCTCTCTTCCCTCCCCGCGCCTACGAATACCCCCCGCGTCCCCCCCCCTTGGAGGACCTGAGTTAGAACCGGCCCTACTATACTACTATTTCTCGCTTCTAGTTTAGATAAATTGGGATTTTTTCTCAACAATGATAAGCTGCGGGTACTGCGACGCGAATTTTCTGATTTATCGGAAGAAGATTTTAATCTTTTGACGCGAAAGGGCGTCTTTCCGTACGAGTACATTGACAGTAATGAAAAATTGAACGAATTGTGCATGCCGCCTCGCGAGTCATTCTACAGTTCATTGACGGACAACACGGTATCTGAGAGTGATTACGCGGACGCTGTCAACGTGTGGCAGCGGTTCTGCATCCAAACGCTCGGTGAATATAGCGATCTGTATCTAAAAACGGATGTATTGTTGTTGGCCGACGTTTTTGAAAATTTCCTCGACAGTTGCGTCGCGAGTTACGGACTCGACCCCGCGTACTATTACACCTTACCGGGCTTCACATGGGATGCCATGTTGAAGCATACAGGTGTAAAATATGAACTGCTCACAGACATTGACCATGTTTGTCGAGCGCGGAATACGCGGCGGTCTGAGCCAGTGCTCAAATAGGTACGCGCGAGCCAAACAAATACATGCAGTCGTACGACCCATCGAAACCGTCATCGTACTTGATGTACTATGATGTCAACAACTTCTACGGCTGGGCAATGTGTCAACCACTGCCTTACGCCGACTTTCGATGAGTCGATGACGTGCACAATTTTGATTTTACGACCATCGCGTTAGATTCACCGACAGGCTATATTCTCGAGGTGAACTTGTAGTACCTGCAACATCTCCACGACGCGCACACTGACCTACCATTCTGTCCGACGCGCAAGAAACCACCCGGCAAGCATGAGGACAAGCTCCTCGCAACATTATGCGATAAGCAATGTCACGTCATCCACTATCGCAACTTGCAGAAGTGTACTCGTCACGGTCTCCGTATCGCAAAGGTTCACCGTATATTGCAATTCGCGCAAACTCCATGGTTTCGATTATATAGAATTAAACACCAAATTTAGAATATTGGCGAAGAACGATTTTGAAAAAAATTTATACAAACTGATGAATAACGCGGTATTTGGCAAAACTATGGAGAATGTGCGCGATCGCGTCGATGTAAAATTATTAACAAAATGAAAAGGCAGATACGGAGGCAATGATCGCCAAACCAAATTTCCACAGTCGTAGAGTCTTTTCGGAGAATCTGGTCGTGATAGAACTGCGTAAACTCGAGGTGAAGTTCGACAAACCGATATACGTGGGTATGTGGCATCCTCGATATATCTAAAACGTGTTTGTACGAATTTCACCACGAGTACATGGCACCGCTGTTTCGTGATAAATGTAAAATTATGTATACTGATATTGACAATCTCATATACCATGTGGAATGTGATGATGTTTACGATATCATGAAACGCGATATCAATAGATTTGACACGAGTGATTACGCGTACGGTATTCCACTCGCGAATAAGAAAGTTCCAGGCCTAATGAAAGACGAGAACAACGGTACCATCATGACTGATTTCGTCGGACTTAGAGCGAAAATGTATGCTTTACGTGTGCAAAGAAAGAAAGATACGAAAAAGACAAAGGATGTCAAGAGCAGCATTGTGGCAAAATCCATAATATTTGAGGATTACACATGCTGCTTGAACGACGCAATCGAAATGACGCGCAGGCAGTCGTGCATTAGATTAAAATTGCACGAGGTGTACACGATATCGGAAACGAAAATTGCTCTTAGTTCGCACGATGATAAGCGGTATATCATATCAGGTTCCAGCAACACCCTGCCATGGGGACGTTACCCGTGTAAATAAAACGCATTTCGCATATGTATAAATGTGTAATATGTATAATATGTGTACAATGTGTAATATGTATAATATGTATAATATGAAATGTATAATATGTATAAAATGTATTATACGTAAAATATGTATACTATGTGTAATATTTAATATATATATTTATAATGAATATATGTAATACTTTAATGTATAATATAATGTATAATTTTATACTACATTGTACTAATTTTATACTAAATTTATACTTTATGAATCCATGAATTGTACGAATTGTCAAATTCCAATCATTTCACGTAAACCTCGTTTCCCTTCTTACGCAACATTTTTTCAACCAGATACACGTCAGCATTAGCGACGCGATGCAGTTCGAATTCGTAGAATCCTCCAACGATTTTCCGCGAGAATCTTCCAATAGATACGTCACTGGATTAGTTTGTTGCACTTTGATGATTTTAAAGATCTCCGTAGTCCAATTCGGCGTGTATCCTTTCTCAAAGATCGTCTTGAATTTGCTCACGCGAACCGAGTCACCCACTTTGAATCGCGCGGGTGCGGCAATCTTTATATGATTGTACACCGTGGTTAAGAGCCTGTCGGCGATCGCAGGGGTAACATCGACGGGCCGCATACCGATAGTTCGATGCTTTCGCGAGTTGTAATCTAATACGAGGCATGGTAGCATGTCGATCCATCTATAATTTCCATTGTGCGTAAATTGTTTCCACATATCATTCTTCAACGTACAATTGAACCGTTCAACGACTGATGCCTTCATTACAGAATATATAGAGTAATGACACAGTATATACAGTAGCGCAACTCTCTGTCGGCACCTTTGATGTCAGCGTGGATAAAAATGAACTGCACATGCGCGAGCGAGG
>NW_017257532.1:2503-3828 GCF_001594055.1 Mycetomoellerius zeteki | reverse complement strand
CCCTGATTGGTTACATACCTCGCTCGCGCATGTGCAGTTCATTTTTATCCACGGTGAAATCGTGAGAGTTGCGCTACTGTATATACTGTGGTAATGATTGATGTTGTGTTTCTTCGAGAATTTCTGCACATTCGAATTGTAAAATTCCTTTCCTCTGTCGGTCTGCAAATTTTTCGGACATCATCCATTGTTTCGAATTATCTTCGCAATCACTTTCGTCACCTCGTTCGCGCTTTTGGCTTCGAGTGGTACGGCCCATGCGTGCTTACTCTGCACAGCGATAACGGTGAGAATGTAGTGGTAACCTCTGTTGCAGCGTGTATACGGACGCATCTCAACCACATCCGCCTGCCACAGGTCATCGTATCCGTGTACTATGACGCGTCTTCTTGGAAAATTTCTTCTCGCTGCAGCGTGTAATTCATCAACCAGCGATCGTTTCTCAGTCATTGCGATTATTCACTTCTCGAATCATCTTTTCAAATTCGTTTAGCACAACCTGCACATTATTTTGGAATGATGTCATCTTCCTCTCGATATCGTCAAGTCGATCTTTCAAATCTTGAACACTCTGCTGCACGTATCGTTTGTTTGCTGCATCAGCATCATCCACTGGTAGCGCTAAACATCGAATCTTGCGTGACTTTGCATCAAATTCGGCTGCGACTACGCAAAGAGCGTTATCGCGTACGTAATTTCTGAGCGATCCGCTCTACTGATAGTACGATACGTTTCCTCCTCCGAGCGATAGTCCAAACTTGCTGATCGGCATTTCGATATCGACTGAATGACGCATATCGCGCTACGTCAATTTATAACGAGACCGGCTTCTCGAAGTTCCTCGATAATCGATAGAATCTCGTTGTCGTGACCATTATGCCCCGCTTGGCGCGAAGCCTCGAGCAATCGAAGACGATCCACAAGTTCCTTGGAATCGTCCCAATGAATATAGTTAATCTTATTATCGTTTAGTGTCATGACGCGTGGTATATCGGATCTTTTGTTTATATCTGTTCCAACTTTTTTACCCAACACCAATGGCACGATTATATTCTTATACTTGTACCCCTTGTTACCTAGTACTTGACTATCCGCGCTATGACCGCGTCTATACGCATTTGTTGTCAACAGAATGCTCTTGTAGTTGTGCATGTCATTATCCGTGCATATATTTTCATTGGGAAATTTCATGAAAATTAACTTGTACAGACCCGGTGTTCCCTCGTATCTTTTCCTATTTATAATTATATCATCGTTTTTGTCCAAGGCGATACGTTTATCGCCGAGCATCGTTCCCTCGTTGCTAAAATAAACTCCGTACACAA
>NW_017257532.1:743-1034 GCF_001594055.1 Mycetomoellerius zeteki | reverse complement strand
ATATAATTCACATTGAATTATTTAAAGCATTATAGATCTAGCTTCGACCGTAAAAGGTTTTTTAATTTCTATTATTAATTATGTTTCTCACATAGCACGGTCTTTAAAAATGTTTAAATTTATAATTATATCATCGTTTTTGTCCAAGGCGATACGTTTGTCGCCGAGGTTGTTCCCTCGTTGCTAAAATAAACTCCGTATAACATCAATGTTTACGGCTTTCTTACCGCTCAAGACTGCTTTCAGATATTTTTGTCCCAGCGGACCATAGCTTGTTTGCAACTTTTCTTG
>NW_017257532.1:0-694 GCF_001594055.1 Mycetomoellerius zeteki | reverse complement strand
GGTTCATCGACGACTTCAAATACTTCTTCGACGGAAGGGGTATGTGAATACTCGTACGATAAATCGCGCGGCTCGACTATTTCAGACATTTCATTCAAAGTAGATGGTACAGTTTTCGATCGACTCAACATTGATTTCACAGGTGTGGAAGCCCGTATAGAATTGTCGTGCGAAGCGCTCGGTCGTTTTCGCTTCGGTTTTGGTTCCTCGTCCTTTTCCGAAAAGAACGTTTCGTTCTTGATAGAATCTTTGGAGGGTTCAATGGTGTTTTCAACAATCTGTTTCAGCGGTTCGATAATAGGTTTAAAGTGTCTCTCCAACGCGATGTCCTCCTCCATTTTACCGGTTTTCAAGGCGCGGTACTTTTTACGAATCGAATTGCTCGTTTTCGCAATCTCTTTAGCTATCCTCTCGCGATCTATGGTGGTGTCTATGTTGCCTAGTCAGCGTATCGATAATAACTGATTATATCACGGTACCGCAAAGTCATTAAAACCTTTTCTATATCGTCCATTGTTAAGCGCACTATCCTTATCAATCACAAGAAATCCATACTTTTGCTGCCAACATTTACGACACAAATCGCAGAAATCTTCGTAGGACATGTCAGTATTTACGTGATCGTTGTACACTCGTTTCAGATTAGTAAGTAGTATAGTAGGGCCGGTTCTGGCCCACTCGTAGGTCCTCCGAG
>NW_017257531.1:52207-54190 GCF_001594055.1 Mycetomoellerius zeteki | reverse complement strand
ACTAGTAACAGTTGAATTTTTCTTTACTTTCCGTATGATTCTGCGGTCTTCGATTGGATTTGTCTTTTTCTTCCGTCCACGTCCTGTCTTATCCGCTACTGTGCCAAGCTCCTGGAATTTTTTCCATATCTTTTGGATTGCGCCTTCACTTACATTGTACTTGCGACCGATTTTTCTTTTAGAAAACCCCTTCTGACAATCCTGAATTATCAGTTTTCGAAATTGCAAACAAATTTGCTTGGTTTCCATGTTCACTGATGAAGAATTCTTACTATACTCTATCTAGCAATATTATTAACTGACAAACCTGCTTTATTCATTTGTTTATATATCCTTCATTGTTATATTTATGTATCTTTCATTATCAATAGCGCTAGTTGTTATTATTTTCATAAACAATGTTGTGCGTACTTTATTTTGTCCATGATAAATTTGATAATAAATGTAACGGACTTAATTATTAAAGGATTTTGAATTGTTTTTGAAATTTTTGTAATCATTATTGCAAAGTAGACTAAAATACTTTTCTTTTACCTCATTCATCATTATGTTATCTGCCAGGACTGGCGAGTTATTTACATAAATGTGAAAATGTTTGGAGTGCGTACTTTATTTTGTCCAGTATGAGGCATTCCATGCCAAGTGGGCCATCCATTTTGCGAAATTTCAAGCAATGTGAACGAAATCTATGAAACTTCTATGAAAATAGGTGGCCCACTTGGCATGGAATGCCCCATATAATATATATTTATTATACATATACATGTATATATTTAATGAACTACATAAATTTTTTTATCTTATAAATGTTTATTACAATTATACATTGCATTTCGTTACAGATCTGTGATTGGCGTTTAAAAATTATGAATATAAATGCCCGTTACTGTGGTAGTACTCATGATGCTTACATTTGGAATAATTCTAATGTGAAGAATGCAATGATCCACCTGTATAGACGATACTCGAATAATAATTTTTATTTAGTAGGTAAGATCACGTACTATAATTTTTATTTAGTAGGTAAGATCACGTGCAACTTAGTACATAGTATAAACATAAAATATAAAAAAATTAGATTCAGCAAGTAAATAAAGAACTTTTTATTTAGTATAATATGCTGCACAATCAGCTGATTAAAGGTTAAAAATCTTATATGAATTTTGCTATGCATTGCCTATTTAATATAACCATTAATCTCCTAAGAATTACCAAAAAACAATTTCTTCTATTGGATAAAATATGCAATACACTACAAATCTTACTTAAGAAAAGTTTTGCAACCTCTCATCACAGTGAATTATACCGTGCTCTCAATCATTGTTACATTTTTTTACACATACTACATATTACGAATGTACAATTGAAAATATTACATTTTTATAATAATTTTTATATTAAAATATTTTTGTTTGTATAGGTGATTCAGGATATTCCTTAAGACCATGGATGATGACTCCTATAATAGATGCACCAGAAAATAGCCCAGAAGCAGCATATAATAAGAAGCAAATGAAAGTCCGCTCGTTAATAGCAATGTAATGGCCTGCTAAAAATGCGTTTTAGATGCTTATTAAAGCATAGGGTATTGCATTATTCTCCACCAACAGCATTTTATAACAGAAAATTATATATACGTGTGCTGTATTGCATAATCTGGAGACACGGTAGTGTCTCCGCGCTAAGCCAAGCGCAGCGACACTGCCGTGTCTCCTTTACGCGAACCGACGAGTTTCGCTGGATCGAGATTATCGGATCTCAACAACGGCTGAACCGATCGCGTTCTATGTACGCTCAATCGATAGCCACCGCACGGATTGTATGATAAAAGTGCTTTTATTTTTTTTCTACGTGCCCTACGAGCGGAGATATTGCGACGCAAAGTCCGGATCTGTCACTTTTCACATTCAGATTCAGATACGTCATCATTGTCATTATTATTGTCGTCGACTGGGAAAAATGTACGTCTCGTTTTTTTGATAA
>NW_017257531.1:36687-49137 GCF_001594055.1 Mycetomoellerius zeteki | reverse complement strand
ATTTTTTTATATCTCAAGTAGTTTTCAAGATATAACGGAAAAAGCTGAAAACCGCTGTACACGTAAAGGGTGATTTCACTCCTTCAAACCGTTTTTGGGCAGCAACTGATATTTTCTAAATTCATCTCTTTATGTAAACTACAAGTTCACAAAGTTTCATTAAAATCAGAATTTATCACCTCGAGAGGTTCCCTTGTTAGACGAAATAACATGACCGGAGGTATCGACGGCGGAAGCAACACACCGCGACTTAATTTAGACGAAATAACTTGTCCAGAGATATCGACGGCGATAGCAACACCCTACGAACGGACTTAGACGATTTTTCGTCTCGGACATAACGACGGCGAATGCAACTCGCCGCGTCCGAACTAACATCCCTGACGAAAATAAGAAATTTTGTAAAGCGTTGACAACCGTTTAATGACGATTTTTTGAAAATTTTTACGCTTTCAAACTTTATAAGAACGCTTATAGAACACCATTGAGTTTAAACATTTTCAGAACGCTTATAAAATACAGTATATATCGTTTCATGAAAGTTCTGTAATGTTAAAGCAACGCTTTTCAGAGGACGCTCAGTAAACGTTGATGCACCTTCCTGCAGAGAGTTCACTGTCAGACTTTTCAAACATTTATCAAATGCTTTTCTCAATACCGTAAGACAAGCATTTTCCTTCCGTTCAGCAAATTCTGTTCCAACGTGGCGAATTAGTGAATCGCAGCAAACGTTTTCTAAGGCGTTTACGTAAACGGCTTAAAGACGCCCAAAAAACGTTTTTCTCAACTCCGTAACACAAGCGGTTTTCCTCCATTTAGCAAACATTCTTCTACATGTCTAATTTTTAAGCAGTGCGCAACATCACCACTAGAGAGACACAGCAAAGTTTAATTTTTTGTATTTAAAAACCACATTGAATAGGATAAAAAGCGCAGTATAATGAGACTTCTCAGTGAAAAATTTTGTTCTTTTTTTTGATAAAATGTCGGTGTTCAGCAGACTCAACACTGAAACTGAACGTTCACAAACGCTTCTTACGCTATTTCTAATGACAAAAGTGAACGCCTGTTAAATGTTTAACAGAAGCTGCATGCAGTTCTCAATGGTGGAGCAAACGTCTATTAAACGCTATATACAAAACCTATAAACATTTTAAACAACTGTCAGTAAACGCTTGACGTCAAGTAAACGCTACGTAAACGCTTCAAAATGCCATACACAAATGAATTCCAAATGTTGCAGCGGTGCAATTTCCGCTTTATAAACACTCTAATGACCGTTTCTAAATTCTCAAGAAACTTCCGCAAACGCTCATGTAAACGTTAAACAAACGTTTATGAAAGTTCTCATTTTCGTCAGGGTTGTCTGGAAGAAACGACGGCGAAATCAACACGCCGCGACCGAACTTAGACGAAATAACGTGTACGGAGGTATCGTCGGCGGAAGCAACACGCCGCGAACGGGCTTATAGCGTTTTCCACTGGAAAAACTGGTGCAACACCGGTGCGCACTGAATGCAATTTTGTTGTTCTACTGTGAAAACCAGTTCAGTGTTTAATGTTCCACTGACAAAACTGGTGCAAAAAATTTGCACTGAATTCAACTTTTGCTCCACTGTCTTTGAAGTCAGTGAAGACCAGTGCAAGTTGAAATTGAGTGTATTTATGTATTTGCGCTTTTAAATACGATCATACGTTAAGGCATAATATTAAATTATTTTAATTAATAACAATGATATTTTCAGTTTTTGCGTATCTAGTAAAATAGCTAGCATTAATATTTCAATGATCAAAATTATTAAACTAATGATTTTGAACATTGAAATATTAATGCTAGCTATTTTACTAGATATGCAAAAACTAAAAATATTATTGTTATAAAAAATTATTAAAAAATTAATTAATAATCGAGGATGTTCAGGAGGATCAGGAGACACGGTGGCGTCTCGGCGCTAAGCCAAGCTCAACGACACTGCCGTGCCTCCTTTACGCGAGCCGGCGAGTTGCGGGTGATTGAGATTTTGTAATAACCCGGGTAAAAAAGTTTTATACATGATTATATAAAATCATGTGTTCCTCTGAGTCTGCACTATTACTGCACTAATGCAGTTTTCATATAAACCTAGCACGGCGCTAGTGCTGCACCAGTTTTCCCAGTGGAAAACGCTATTAGTCGATTTTTTGTCACGGACGTAACAACGGCGAAAGCAACACGCCGCGACCGAACGTAGACGAAATAACTTGTCCGGAGGTAACGATGGCGGAAGCAACACGCCGCGGAGGACATGCAAAGTCCCGAAAAAAAATGTCCCGAAAATTGAAAACTACGACAATGTCCCGAAGAGACATAATCCCGAAATCTTAGATATGAGACAATATCCCGAAAAGTTAAAATCCCGAAATTTAAGAACTGTGATAATGTGTCGAAAGGTCATAATCCCGAAATCTTAGAAATGAGAAATATCTCGAAAAGGATATACATAATATCGCAAATAATGATTGAATCGATGTCTCATATAGCGCATTTTGCGTCGTAATATCTCCGTTTGTAGGGAATATAGAGAAGCTTTTTTTGAACAGCTTCTTCAAAATGGTCGTTACTGTGCCGCAAAGATGAATTCTAATTTCTGAAATATACATTTCAATATATATTGGTTTGTAATCTGTATATTTGTTTATCTGTATATACTTTTTGCTCACATCATCATGTTATATAATGAACGTAGGTCCGTACTGTACGTAACGAAGTACATACCTTCTGAATGTAGTTACACTAAATTATCGATTTTGTAGTTGATCGTCATGATCGTGTTATATTTCGTCATGATCGTATTATATTTCGTCATTATCATCATATTTCGATTACGCTGCAATTATTTTTATTGTGATCTTAAAAACGTCTGTTTCTTTTCAAATAATTTAATATGAATTCAAATACGAAAAACCAACATTATTCTCTCGATAAACATTATTCTCTCGATAAACACGGATTTGATGGATATTCATACGTTTGCGATAAAGTTTATCATGGAAAACATACAACCACTATGTATGTATAATATTTCGCTTACCTCGATATTGTATTATTTGACTCTTACTGTAAATTATAAAATGTGTAATTTATATTTATCTAATTATTAAATACAGATATCTATCATGTAAATATAAAAAGAAAGAATGTTCTGGACGAGGAAAGTTGAAACATAATAAATTTCGACAAACAAAGACACATGACCATTCAGCTGACGATCATGCAGAAGATATACGATTATTTAAAGAAACTTTAAAACGAAACGTTCAGAACGACTTCCAAAATGTGAAAGATATACAGGGTGTTTCCAAATTAAATGGCAAAACTTCGGGAGCGTGTAGAGGAGTAAAAAACTAAGAAAAAAAGTCCTATAGACATATGCTCGTTTTTGCTCCGTTTCAGAGAAATCGAAAAAAAATGTTTACATTTCTTGCCATATCTAGCACCGACATATTTGATTACATTTTCCACTTTCTGTTATGAATTTGTCAGTCGCTCTTTGAAAGCCTTTAACAGTAGATGAATTTTGTCTTTTGCAATATGCCGCGTACGTATTCTAATAGTGAATATGCTGATATGGTTTTTGTATACGGTTTCTGCAACGGTAATGCTTTAAAGGCGGTGCGAGAATATGCACGACGATTTCCAAACAGAAGAGTGCCAAACCGAAGAGTGTTTATGTTGACATTTAATAGATTGCGAGAGACTGGAACATTTTCAATTCGACAAGAAAACAACCGATTTCAAGCAGCGTTACGAAGAGATTTGCAGGCAGGGAATCGTATTTTACAACATTTTGACAATCATCCTGAGACCAGCGTTCGGAATGCGTCGGCTGTATTGGGAGTGTCACCACAAACAATTTGGCGAACTGTAAAAGGAGATAATCGCTATCCCTACCACATTCAAAAAGTGCAAAATTTATTACCTCAAGATCATTGGAACAGATTGAACTTTTGTAACTGGTACCTTCAGACATGCCACAATGATATTTTATTTCCATCTAAAATAATGTGGTCAGATGAGGCAACATTTACCAGAGGTGGAATAATTAATCAAAGGAATTATGATATATGGGCTCATCAAAATCCCAGGTCTGTTAGAGAATACAAATTTCAGCAAGAGTTTTCTGTTAATGTCTGGCTTGGAATTTGGAACGACGTTTTAGTGGGACCGTTTTTTTTACCTGCAAGATTAAATGGGGACCGTTTTCTAAATTTCTTGGAGAATGAATTTTCTGACTATTTAGAAAACATCCCATTACAACAACGTACTGAAATGTGGTTTCAATTAGATGGATGCCCTGCTCATTACAGCAGAGTCGCTAGAACCTGGTTAGATAGAAAATTCCCACAACGATGGATTGGACGTGGAGGAGCAGTACATTGGGCAACTCGTTCGCCCGACTTAACGCCATTAGATTTCTATGCATGGGGTACTCTGAAGCAAGAAGTTTATTCTTCGCCTATTCAATCAGAGCAACATTTGAGAAATCGTATCGTAGCTGCAGCGAACAGAATATCGCAAGAACAGTGCCTGGCTGCTACAAGAGCCGTGTTTGACAGATGCAATGCTTGTATTGCTGCAAGAGGTGCACATTTCGAACAAAATCTTCATTAAAAAGTTTATAAATAAAATAATTAAAATAATAAATTAAATATATTTTTTTCTTTTTTCGTGATTTCCTGCGAAACAAAGCAAAAAGGAGCATATGTCTATAGGACTTTTTTTCTTAGTTTTTTACTCCTCTACACGCTCCCGAAGTTTTGCCATTTAATTTGGAAACACCCTGTATATGATGATGTAAACAGAAAGTATGTGTATAATATGTGTGTATAATATGTTGCTCACAATTGTTATTACTTATTAAAACCCTCTTTTCTAATATAATCACATCTTTTTAGATATGAAAATGTTTCTCCTTTAGTACCATTCCAAAGCGTAAAAAGATCGATGGTACGATGGAGAAGATATTTAAGACCTGCGTGTCCTACATCATTGCGAGATTTCGCGAAAACATTAAAAAGTGAGGAATGGAAACATTTATTGAAATATAGTAAAAAATATTCCCTAAGTATTAAATCTATAAAATCCGAAGATCGTAGCAAAACGCATTTAATAATATTTGATCGAAAATTTATTCGATTCTTATGCAAAATGGGAACTATTGAAGAAGTATCTGCTAACGCTACGTTTAAAACTGCTTGCATTTTATTAGAAAATAAAAATAAAAATTCAACTGTTAATAAAACGCGACAACTTTTTACATTGATGGCTCGAAAATTTAATCACGTAAGTCTTTTAAAAATTATTAATAACATCTATGAAAAGATTGTAACAATTATTAAAATTAGAGGAATTATTTTCCTATTCCCTCTATAGGGAATATCCTTTGCATGGGTTATCATGGAACGAAGAAAATATATAGATTATAAATCAATATTGGAATATATATTTAAAAAATTAATATTAGCATTGCGTCCATGAATAATAATGACGGATTTTGAATTTGCTCTTCAAAAAGCTTTTTTGACGGTTTTACCGTCCGCTGAGGTGAAAGGATGTTATTTTCATTATTTGCAGGTATTTCCTTTTTCTCTCCATCTCTCTGTTAATAATCATATATTAGAAAAATCAATAGTAATATATACAGTAATTAATCAAATCTTTTTAATATCTTATAGGCGTTATCTAAAAATATGAGAAAATTTGTAGGAAAAAAGATTGCAAAATCAAAACATGCAGAAGAAATACTTACAAAGTTAAGGACTTTGGCATTATTACCAGAAACTGAAATTGCGATAGCTTTCCAAAAAATTGAAGCAAATATGTCAGAATACATGAGACGTCGATTCCATCGATTTGCAGTATTACGTCCGTTTTTGGATAAACAGAGTTACACCAACTCGTTTTTCTATGTATCGAAAACTTAAACGAATGAATAATTTAATTGAAAGATACCACAGGACATTGAATCATAAATTTGCGGATAATCATGATGCATGGATATTCATAAGTATGTAAAATATCAAACCGTGAAAATATCAATTCATATTTTTGATTAATACCTAAAATATTATATATGCTTCAATTTCTTATTTACAGAAAAGTTAGGAGAATTACAGTCAACAATTCGTCGAGATCTAGCGACTTTGAAGGCAGGAAAGCCTTTAATAAGAATGACATATAACTGGATAATTAAAAATCATGCTTTAGCAAACGCATAGACGCCTGGGATAGGTTAGACGATGGCCTTCCAAAAATCGAAGATTTTTTATCATTGACGAGTGCACTACCATATTGTCAAAAAATTCTCAGTGGCATATGGATACAAATAATAGAAACTAATTTTAAAACATTAAAATATTAATTGTAGTATTTAAATATGTTTACGTCCACAGTTCTTCGTTTCATTGTTAATTATTTTATTATAATGCTTAAATCATTTACACATCAAAATGTGTCTTTTAGTTCAATAAATTTTTTTTAAAAAAACTTTTTTACTTAATTTCTCGAGAATTCTCTTGCTGTTGCATTTTGAGTTGCGAATTTTGGACCTATGTAATACATACGTGCATGTGTGCGTGCGTGCGTTTATGCATAGATGCATCTTTAAGATTTATTTTCTCAGAATGTGTATGTCTCTTCTCATATTTCTAGAGTTATTTAGAGACATCTTAATTCTCTCGAAATTATAATTTTTCGGGACACTGTCACACTACTTAAAGTTAGGGATTTTTATTTTTCGGGATATTGTCTCATATCTAAGAGAGAGAGATTTCGGGATTATGTCTTTTCGGGAAATTGTCGAATTTCTTAAATTTCGAGACTGTGACATTTCGGGACATTGTCTTAGTTTTCAGTTTTCGGGATTGTGATTTTTCGGGACATTGCATGTCCACCCACGCCGCGACCGAACTTAGACAAAATAAATTGTCCGGAAATATCGACGGCGAAAGCAACACGCCGCAACCTTGAGACCGCCTACATTTTTAACGACACCAAACATATATTTACGGGAATGCTGGAGTGTCCTGTTTTACCATTTAATTTTTGAAAACTCTTTTCTCTTAATTGTGTTTATGGATTGAAAAGTCCTTTTCCACAATTAAAGTATCAACAACAACAGGCTGCCAGCTACAATTTAATACAAAAAATGAAAGAAAATTTAAGACTTACAGTTTTGTTATCGGCTTCTGTAGTCGACACGTCACAATATGTGCTGCATATAAGAGTTTCAGATTTTACCTGTTTAAAATAAGTAGCCAGCAGCCTACAGAAAACCTAGAAGAACAATACTATGCCTGTAAAAATGAGCTGGGAGCTTTAGTATAAGAGGAAAGAGTCGCCAAGAATTTCGTTCGTATGCTACGAATAAAACTGATGTGAAGCCATGACACCGAGCACTATTTTAGTTCCTCGATATTACAACAGCGGCGCTGTCATAAAATGTGCTTTGCTGGATCACAGAAACGATCAAAATTATCGACATACTCAGACCCGTAACAAGTTTTTTACGTGCCCTGGACAAAATATTTTCTCCTGAGAGGAAAAATAATAATAAAACAAATATGATATTAGTTATTTTAATTTTGTACAAATAATTTCTTCATAAACAAGGAATATACCATATTATTTACATATGAATACAAATGAAGATTATTATTTTAATTGCACTGTTCTGTCTTTTACATACATTTTATTTAGTAAATTATTGATGCATATATATACGAGTATATTATAATACAATACATATATATGTATAATATATATATAATATAATGGACTTACGCGCGGGCGCGCGTGGTGTGTGGTGTGTGTGTGTGCGTGTGTGTGTGCGTGCGTGTGTGCGTGTGTGCGTGCGCGTGCGTGTACATATATATAATACATGTCTAAACTTTCCAAATAACTTTATATTTACTGAATTATTTACATATACATACATCAGGGCTCGGAATGCGATGTATGTTTTGGTTAATCTTCGATTCTGCTCGGATGTCGGAACGACAAGCAGCAATCTCGTAGCAGACGTAGCATATAAATGAAATTTTCAAATACTCATTACTCTTATACTAAAGCTCATAGCTCGTTTCTGCAAGCATAATATTGTTCTTTGAGATTTTCTGTAGGCTGCTAGCTACTTATTTTAAACGTGCGACCTGTAAAATTATTGTATACAGCACATTTTTTACTCGACTCAGATGTCGAAGTGTCGACTTAAGGTGCGTTCCGTATCTTGCATTATGCGCATCCATTGTCCTTGTTTAACATTTGGTGAGCAACAAGGATAAACGATGCATTATGCACATCATGCGAGAAACGGAACGCACTCTTAGTAAGAAGCGCCATTCCTTTTATCGGTCGCGCGTAAACGAAGTACCGCTATTCAACTACAGAAATGGATAGAAACATTGTGTAAACCAGCAATATATTATCAGCTGGAAACGCCATAATAATAATATATTTTTGTATATATAGAAATATATATCAGTATCGTTGTTTAGAGAAGGAATCGTGCGTCCTCGCCGCATCGGCGATGTTGCCAAACCAGAATCGATAGAATTCACATTCTTGAATTGCAGAATGAAATACCGAAATAGCACTATGGCAGAAAGGACTCAGACTCCGAATAAATATGTTATATGTCTCCAAAATAGGATGATCTGTATACGTATAGATGTATCTGTCTGAATAAAGATATTCAAGTCGAAAATTTAATCTGTCGTTAGGTCCGTACTAATTTTAGTCGTTTCTATTAAATAAATATCAGTAACAATTATCAGAAGAAAATGGAAAATTAGAATTTTAATTCCATGGCAACTAACATTATTTGTAAACCGGCATGTATCCCGCCGGTCCGGATGGAGCCGGTACGTATCCCGCCGGCCCGAACGGAGCCGGTGCGTATCCCGCCAGCCCGGGTGGAACCGGTACGTATCAAGCCGGCGCGGAAGATACCGGTACGTATCCTGCCGGTGCTTGCTGGGCCGATGCGGAAGATATCGGTACGTATCCTACCGGCGCGAACGGAATCGGCAAGCATCTTGCCGTGGCAGGCGATATGTGTCCTGCTGGAGTGATTGCGTTCGCAAACAGCACAGTTGAAGCGGGCAAAGTAGACACAGCAAGTGCTGGACAAATTTAAAATTATCTTAACAATATTACAATATGTTCAACTCTGTTATAATTCTACATTCGTCAATTATAAAAATTGTGATCTTTGTTATCAAGATGTTCTTTTCATAATTCCATTAATTCTGTTCTTCCATTACGCATTATTCTCCTCATTGTTGTCGCAATTGTGTTATCATATCCTAGATTACGCTCCATTATGTGTAACATAGCAGATCCGAGAATTCTTTATTGAATCTATAACCAATACTCTCTTACATCAGTAACCAATTATGTAAGATTGTAATTAATTCCTCCCCTCTGCTATATTCTTACATTATAAAATTCTTCTATTATCTTTAGCAATGAGAATAACCTTCTCCGTCAAGATTTTGTACAATAATCTATATACAGGGTGTTTCCAAATTAAATGGCAAAACTTCGGGAGCGTGTAGAGGAGTAAAAAACTAAGAAAAAAAGTCCTATAGACATATGCTCCTTTTTGCTTTGTTTCGCAGGAAATCACGAAAAAAGAAAAAAATATATTTAATTTATTATTTTAATTATTTTATTTATAAACTTTTTAATGAAGATTTTGTTCGAAATGTGCACCTCTTGCAGCAATACAAGCATTGCATCTGTCAAACACGGCTCTTGTAGCAGCCAGGCACTGTTCTTGCGATATTCTGTTCGCTGCAGCTACGATACGATTTCTCAAATGTTGCTCTGATTGAATAGGCGAAGAATAAACTTCTTGCTTCAGAGTACCCCATGCATAGAAATCTAATGGCGTTAAGTCGGGCGAACGAGTTGCCCAATGTACTGCTCCTCCACGTCCAATCCATCGTTGTGGGAATTTTCTATCTAACCAGGTTCTAGCGACTCTGCTGTAATGAGCAGGGCATCCATCTAATTGAAACCACATTTCAGTACGTTGTTGTAATGGGATGTTTTCTAAATAGTCAGAAAATTCATTCTCCAAGAAATTTAGAAAACGGTCCCCATTTAATCTTGCAGGTAAAAAAAACGGTCCCACTAAAACGTCGTTCCAAATTCCAAGCCAGACATTAACAGAAAACTCTTGCTGAAATTTGTATTCTCTAACAGACCTGGGATTTTGATGAGCCCATAATTCCTTTGATTAATTATTCCACCTCTGGTAAATGTTGCCTCATCTGACCACATTATTTTAGATGGAAATAAAATATCATTGTGGCATGTCTGAAGGTACCAGTTACAAAAGTTCAATCTGTTCCAATGATCTTGAGGTAATAAATTTTGCACTTTTTGAATGTGGTAGGGATAGCGATTATCTCCTTTTACAGTTCGCCAAATTGTTTGTGGTGACACTCCCAATACAGCCGACGCATTCCGAACGCTGGTCTCAGGATGATTGTCAAAATGTTGTAAAATACGATTCCCTGCCTGCAAATCTCTTCGTAACGCTGCTTGAAATCGGTTGTTTTCTTGTCGAATTGAAAATGTTCCAGTCTCTCGCAATCTATTAAATGTCAACATAAACACTCTTCGGTTTGGCACTCTTCTGTTTGGAAATCGTCGTGCATATTCTCGCACCGCCTTTAAAGCATTACCGTTGCAGAAACCGTATACAAAAACCATATCAGCATATTCACTATTAGAATACGTACGCGGCATATTGCAAAAGACAAAATTCATCTACTGTTAAAGGCTTTCAAAGAGCGACTGACAAATTCATAACAGAAAGTGGAAAATGTAATCAAATATGTCGGTGCTAGATATGGCAAGAAATGTAAACATTTTTTTTCGATTTCTCTGAAACGGAGCAAAAACGAGCATATGTCTATAGGACTTTTTTTCTTAGTTTTTTACTCCTCTACACGCTCCCGAAGTTTTGCCATTTAATTTGGAAACACCCTGTATATAATCTATTTATATAATAATAATAGTAATAATAATAATTTATATAATAATCTATTTATTGTACAAAATCTTGACGGAGAAGGTTATTCTCATTGCTAAAGATAATAGAAAAATTTTATAATGTAAGAATATAGCAGATGGGAGGAATTAAATACAATCTTACATAATTAATTACTGATGTATGGTAAGACAGTATTGGTTGTGAATCCAATAAAGAATCCTCGGATCTGCTATGTTACACATAATGGAGCATAATCTGGGATATGATAACACAATTGCGACAACAATGAGGATAATAACGCGTAATGGAAGAACAGAATTAATGGAATTATCAAAAGAACACCTTGATAACGAAGATCACAATTTTTATAATTGACGAATGTAGAATTATAGTAACAGAGTTGAACATATTGTAATATTGTTAAGATAATTTTAAATTTGTAATATCACTGAAGTTGACCACAGTAAAGGTCCAAACGTCGTATGATTAAGTTTTCAATTGATATATAATTTGTAAATAATATCTTTACATTGACATTTATATTCACAGTGTACTAACTGGCGTAAGGCTCCAATAGCCCACTTATTATTAGTTTTTGTATTTTGTGTCCAAAAAGTAACAACTTCGAAATTGCACCACATTATCCTACATTTATTCTTGTCGATAATTTTTCAAAAGTTTTAAAAACACATTTTTTTAAACTGAATTGATATTGAACAAGGATAACAGATACTCAGAATTGACCGAGTCGAATTCTGGAACGTAACCTTGTATAATTGTATTATACCAATATTGTACAACTTACTTTGCTCATGTTGCCTCGCCGTGGATTTTCCCATTGCGTGGAGCATGAGATCATTTTAGGTCTTGTCCTTTCCGTCATCAATGTCGCCGTCGCCGTTGTTGCCGACGTTGACGACGTCATCGTCGTCATTGTTGTCGCCAATGATGTCAGCATTGTTGGAGCCGGTGTTGCCATCAGGCCATTTATTGCAGTTTCTGCAATATTTTAAACTGCTTTCACTTTTTGCTGAAAAAAGATAAATACTTGAAATGCTTGTCGACCAAGCTAATTCTAATATATATATGTAGGAAGTATATTCGTTAAGTTTAATTTCGCGCCACTTGTACGGCAAGGTGAGGAGTCCCTAGATAGGTAGGTTAACGCTTAGGCGCTTACACGAACGGAGAAGAAAGCGAGAGAGACAGAACAAGCATGGCGGCAAAAGAGGCTAGTGTACGAGTGCATGTGACTACGCAAAAAGTGTGTGTATCCCTTTGAATCTCGTTATATACTAATAAACTTAATTCACCATCAACTCTAGGGCTAGGTATTTTTGCATTTAAAATGCCATTTAAAATGTAATTCTATTTAAAATGCTAAATGTAAAATACTTAAAAAAAT
>NW_017257531.1:22925-36650 GCF_001594055.1 Mycetomoellerius zeteki | reverse complement strand
AGGGAAAACCATTCTGTATTTGAAAACTATTTAAAATATATATAATATTTACCCATTTTACATATAAAGTGGATTCGAAAAACATTTTACATTTTAAATACATTTTTTAAGTATTTTATATTTGGCATTTTAAATGATTACCTAGCCCTGATCAACTCCTTCTCCATTATTACATCTGTTGAAAGTAAGAGAGCAATTTTTTTACTTTAATTTGTTTAAGTCGTTAATCTCTTTTTCAACTTATTATATACGTCGATTATGAGGTCTGTAATCAGTGTTACTTATTGGACAAGCTAGATGGCACTAATACATAAGTTTCTTTTTCTTACAGTGAAGGCTTCTCTAAAAGCCCCTTTTTTTGTTCATATCTTTGTCTAACTGTCTGTCGGCTTGTAATTTTTGGCGCGCTTACGTTATAATAAAGTTCTTAAGATTTTGTCTTAATTTCGAGTATCTTTTTCGAATATACTTTCCTACCTGCGTCACAATCAACAGATTATGGGCCCAGCTGTGCAAAATAAAGAGTGGAAGGTATATTGTTAGTTGTAATCACTGTTTGTGAGTGAAAGGATACCTCCGATTAAGATGGGAGAGGAAGGAGATAAGTATAGAATTCCGCTATTTGACGGCACCAATTTTAACAATTGGAAATTTAGAATTGAAACTCTCCTAACGGAACTTGATTTGATACCGTTTATTGAAAAATTATATAAGATTATGGTAGAAATAAAGGCCGAGGATACACACGAACAACGAACCGCGAAAGAAGCCATGCTTGCTCAATACAAGAAGAAGGATAAGAAGTGCATGTCGCAAATTATTCAAAGAATCTCAGACAGTCATCTCGAATATGCAAAAGACAGAGAAACTGCGTATGACATATGGCAATCTCTGTGCAACACGTTTGAACGGAAAGGAATCGCAGGACAGCTTTTTACTCGTAAAGCTCTTTTGACAATGAAATTCAATGCAGCAATTGATACGTTGTCAAATCACTTGTTGAAATTTGACAAATTAATTCGTGAACTGCGGTCAACAGGAGCTACATTGGAAGAATCGGACATTGTGTGTCACTTACTGCTAACAATGTCCGCGGAATACAATACAGTAGTCACCGCAATAGAGACTCTTTCTATGAGAGAATTAACTGTAAGTTTCGTAAAAAATCGATTATTGGACGAAGAATCGAAACGCAGTGATCTGAAACGGAAGTCCAAGAGCGAGGTACAATCGTCAACGGCATTCTCATCGCATACAGATAACAACTCTAAGAGTAAACATAAAGATAAACAGACTCAAATTAAAGGTCAGCAACAACGGTTCCCGTTTGCTTGTAATAATTGCGGCATCAAAGGACACAAAGCTGTAAATTGTCGCAGAAAAGCATAAACAAATCGGCACGATTGCACAAAGGCAACACAGGCTAACGTAGCTTCGGAGAAAGATACAACTAAAAGCGAGGAGTCAGCAAGTTTCTGTTTTTCGATGTTTGCCCAAAAGGGGATTGATTCAAAAGTTGATTGGCTCCTAGATTCTGGAGCATCCGAACATTTTGTAGGCAACAACGTACCACTTATAAACATCAAGAAATTATCAAATCCAGTAAATATTAAAATTGCCAAGTCTGGAATCTTCCTTCAAGCAAAGCAAGCTGGAGATATTGAAGTGGTGAGTACTGTTAAAGGTAAAGAAAATACTATTATAATAAAAGATGTGTTAATAGTCCCAGGTTTACAAAATAACCTCCTGTCCGTTCCAAAGCTGGAAATAAACGGTTTTCGTGTAATTTTTGAAAATAGAAAGGGACTAATCGAGAAAAACAATGTATTAGTAGCGGTTGCGTTGAGACAAAAATCTAAAATTTACCTATTGAGCTTCAAGTACAAGGAAGCTAATGCAAATGCATGTATGTTAACTGAAACCCTCGACTTATGGCATAAGCGGATGGGACATCTGAACGTTGATGGTGTAAAACATCTTCAAGATCAAGTGGATGGAATGAAAGGAGACTTTAGCAAGTCAACGATGGACCTTTGTAGAACTTGCATTGAGGGTAAACAAACGCAGCAACCACACAATCGAACTAGGAATCGAGCGAAGCGTCCATTACAATTGATTCACAGCGATTTATTTGGTCCAGTGAGTCCTACTTCTCATGATGATAAAAGATATGTTTTAACTTTTGTCGATGATTGCACGCATTTTACTGCTGCATATCTGTTGAAGTATAAATCAGAAGTCCTTCGTTATTTCAAAGTTTATGAAGCCATGGCAACTGCCCATTTCAATTCAAAGATAAGTCGCTTTCGATTTGATAATGGGCGCGAATATCTTTCGAACGAGATAAAAAGAGTTTTTTTTGAAGAGAAAGGAATACAACTTGAGCTTACGATTAGATACACCCCTCAACAGAATGGAGTGGCCGAATGTATGAACCAAACGATAATCGAAAGAGCTCGATGCATGTTACTTGGTTCAAAACTCGCGAAAAATTTCTGGTCAGAGGCGGTACTAACAGTAGTATATGTGATAAATAGAAGCTTTACCTCAGCTTTGAACGGAGAAATTCCAGCTTCAACATGGTATAAAGAGAAAATAAATATAAAGAAGCTCAGAATCTTCGGATGTATTGCATTTTTACGCATACCAAAGGAACTTTCTTCTGGGAAATTTGAATCAAAAACAAAAGAATGTTACATGATAGATTATTGTCCCAACGGATATCGACTATGGAGTCCAGAGGATAACAAAATTTTATTTGGAAAAAATATCACATTCGACGAGACTAAATTCGATTACAATTTGGCGGATGGATCCTTCTATCAAAGCCATGAAATTCCGGAGACTACGGAAAATGAAGAAAATAGCGAAGATCTTAGTCATTCACGGATAGATAAAAAAATACAGGATAATCAAATGTTGAATAATTCATCCAGTGATACTGAATATTTTGACTTAGAGGAAAGTCCACAAAAGGTTCCGTTACGACGCAGCGAAAGGATGAAATCGAGACCAAAGCATTTAGAGGATTACGCAGTGTTAGCATTGAACGCTGAAGCTTATCTTGATGACGTGCCTGAAACATTTGAAGAAATTAAATCCAGATCTGACAAAGAACAATGGAATCAAGCAATCCAGGAGGAGATCGCCGCTTTGGAAATGAATCACACGTGGGATCTTGTAACACTTCCGACGGGAAAACGAACTATAGATAGCAAATGGATCTTCAAACTAAAAACAGCGAGTAATGGAAAACGCTGTAAAGCCCGTTTAGTCATTAAGGGATGCTCTCAAAGAAGAGGACTGGACTACGAAGAGACCTATGCGCCCGTGGCAAGACTAACAACCGTAAGAACGTTGTTGGCAATTATACTCGAAGAGAACCTGCTTGTATGCCAAATGGACGTCAAAAATGCGTTTTTACATGGTATACTTAAGGAAGAGATATACATATATGAAGATTCAGGATATAACTGTCAGAAGGATATCGTCTGTAAGCTTCGAAGAACACTGTACGGACTTAAACAAGCACCTAGAACTTGGAATGAAACATTTAATCAATTTGTGAAGAGCCTAGGCTTTGAAAACTCAGGAACAGATAAATGTCTGTATAGCTACAAAAATGACAGTTACAAACTCTACTTACTACTTTATGTCGACGACATAATTATTGCAGGAAATGATGAGAATGAAATTCAGAAGATTAAATCAGCGTTAAATAGCAGATTTCATATGAAGGAACTAGGAGATTTACATACTTTCCTGGGAATCAACAAAAGAACAAGTGATAAATTGTTCATAAGTCAAGAAATGTATGCTCAAAAACTACTGAAGCTTTTCGGCATGGAGGAATGTAAACCGGCGAAGATTTCAATGGAAACAAAACGTCCTAAAGAGGAAGACAGCGAACCCACAGAGAAATCTAAGCCATATCGTGAACTAATAGGATGTCTTATGTATCTCATGTTAACTACAAGACCGGATTTGAGCACTGCAGTGAACCATTTCAGCAGATTCCAAAGCAATGCTACGGAAGCACACTGGAAAGGATTGAAAAGAATTCTCCGTTATATTCCAGGCACTACCGAACTTGGCTTACTCTATTGCAAAGGTGGAAGTGACACTTTAGTTGCATACTCTAATGCTGACTGGGGAGAAAGCGCCGACCGGAAATCTATGACTAGCTACTTGTGTAAAGTCTATGGCAATACTGTTTGTTGGGCCACAAAGAAGCAGTCAACCATGGCTTTGTCCACGGAAGCCGAGTACGTGGCTCTTGCAATGATGGCGACGGAACTGTTATGGTTGAAGAATCTACTGAGAGATCTGGGTGCAAACTGTAAAGAGTCTATAAAAGTTTTTGAGGATAACCAGTCCACAATTCACCTTCTTCATCGTTGGGAACACAAGCGTCTGAAACATGTAGATATAAAATACAATTTCATTCGAGACTTGCAAGAAAGCAACATCATAAATGTAGTATACGTTAATACAAAAAATCAGATAGCTGATATTCTAACCAAAGCTTTGCCTTTTGAACAATTTGATAAACTACGTACTAGCTAGGGATGATGAGTGTTTAATTTTTTTTTCTTTTTCTCTCCTTTTGTGGTTGAATCATATTTCTATCTAAAGTACAAATTGAGGAGGAGTGTTGAAAGTAAAAGAGCAATTTTTTTATTTTAATTTGTCTAAGTCGTTAATCTCTTTTTCAACTTATTATACTTTGATCAAAAAGTTCCCGGAATTACCACTAGGTGATGCTCTGAGTCAGTTGATTTGAGTTCTGTTTTTTTGGTTAGGTTGCCACATCTATCATTGATATTTCCACCAAATTTTATCGCCATAGCTTGACATTTGTAAAAGTTACGCCGTCTTGAGTACATCTACCTCTGCACGTGTTTTTGATTTTTTACAGTTTTAAAAATGGAGTTGAATTCGCAACAACGAGTTTATATTAAATTTTGCGTTAAAAATGGATTCAATGGTGCGAAAACTTTGGAAATGTTGGCAAACTGTTTCGGCAGTGATGTTCTAAAGAAAACAACCGTTTACCAGTGAACGCTTCAGAAGTGGTCGTGAATCCGTCGAGGATAACGAACGCAGTGGCAAGCCGTCGACATCGAAAACATCAATAAAGTGAGAGAAATATTGATCAATAACCGCAAATTAACTATCAGAGAGCTGGGAGAAGGACTTAAACATTGCTTATGGATCCGTTCAGGACGAATTGTAGTTAATGATTTGGGTTTGCGCCGTGTTGCTGCAAAGTTGGTCCCGAAGGAACTGAATTTCATGCAAAAAAGGGACCGCGTTGACATCGCCAAAGACATTATTTCCAAGGCTGAATTTCCGACCCAACATTATCAAACGCATCATTACTGGAGACGAGACGTGGGTTTATGAGTACGACACGCAATCCAGACATCAGGCGAGTGAATGGAGAGCTCCAAATGAGCCAAGACCAAAAAAACCACGTCGTTTTCAGTCGAAAAAAAAAGTGATGCTCACGGTTTTCATGGATTACAAAGGTATTGTACATCACGAATTTTTGCCAGAAGGTCAGACAGTTAATAAGGAGTATTATTTGGGCGTTATGAGACGTTTGCGTGAAGCAATTCGCCAAAAAAGAAAGGATTTGTGGGCAAACAACTCGTGGATTTTGCACCATGATAACGCACCGTCGCACGGTGCCATCATTATCCGTAAATTTTTGACCAAGAACGAAACGAATATCATCCAACAACCATCGAATTCACCCGATATGGTTCCCTGCGATTTTTTTCTATTCGATCGAGTCAAAAAACCACTACGGGGAACACGTTTTAACAGCCGAAAGGAGGTAATGGAAAAATCGAAGACGGCTCTAATGGCTATACCGACAATAGAGTTCCAGAAATATTTCGAGAGCTGGATCAAGCGCTGGCATAAGTGCGTTACAGTCGATGGGGAATACTTTGAAAGGGACAATATGACTTTTGATGAATAAACTTGTATTTTGAATTTTCTGACTGAATTCCGGGAACTTTTTGATCAAAGTATACGTCGATTATGAGGTTTGTAATCAGTATTACTTATTGGACAAGCTAGATGGCACTAATACGTAAGTTTCTTTTTCCTATAGTGAAGATCTCTCTAAAAGCCCTTTTTTGTTCATCTCTTTGTCTAACTGTCTGTCGGCTTGTAATTTTTGGCGCGCTTACGTTGTAATAAAGTTCTTAAGATTTTGTCTTAATCTCGAGTATCTTTTTCGAATATACCTTCCTACCTGCGTCACAATCAACAACATCAAATCCTACAAATTGGGGGCTCAGCCGGAATAGACTGAAAGACTGATGAGGAAACGAGGTAAAGGACGAAAGACGATAAGACGACGAAAGAAGAAAGACGATAAGACGAAAGACGATAAAACGACGAAAGAAGAAAGACGACTAAGATGAAAGGACGAAAGACGATAAGACGAAAGACGATTAAAACGAAAGAAGAAAGACGATAAGACGAAAG
This sequence comes from Mycetomoellerius zeteki, assembly GCF_001594055.1. NCBI lineage: Eukaryota > Metazoa > Arthropoda > Insecta > Hymenoptera > Formicidae > Mycetomoellerius > Mycetomoellerius zeteki. Next base: position 30,146 of record NW_017257531.1, on the reverse strand, counting down.
ACAATTGAGACGAAAGACGATTAAGACGAAAGAGAAAGGACAACGACGACAAGAAAGAAGACGAAAAGAGAAATCAGAATAACGAAGACACGACGTAGAGGAAGAGAGAGAAGCAGTTCCAGATACATTAAAAGAAGGATCGGCATTGAGTGCGTGTTTGCAAGGCAGTGCAATAGCTAGTAACATTGAGTGTACAACGACAGTATCAGTGAGATCAGAGGTAGCGTCGGAAGTGCGTTGGCAAAACTGCGCAACTATAGTGTCGGTAACAGTATCGAGTTCGCGCTGGCGAGACTACAACAACGGGAGAGCGCGCGACGATAGCGTCGGTAAATGTCGAGTGTACGTTGGCTAAACTGTATAGCAACAGTGAATACGCTGCAATAACAGTGCTCGCGCAATTGACTAGTGACATCAAAAGATGTGACGATTCGCTGCAGGCTTCGAGATTTTAAAGGATTTACTTTCCGAATTGATACACCCGAATATACAAATAAACTAAAATGCAGACGAAGACTCATGATTGGCGACTTAATATCATGTTGCAATATTCTCGGACTAGAATATCAAGGAAACAAAGAGGAAATAATCGTGCGAATTGTACATGGATTGATGGATCTGAACACGCTCGTACTTAAAGACGACGAAAAAGCCGACGAAACAGACGAGGAAGTAAATAACGAAGAAGAGTCTGAAATGAATGAAGAAGAAAGGAACGAAGATTACGAGAGCATTCCAGAGGAGAGAATAACCCCATTAGGATGAACAAACGAACATCTGCAAAATTCTCTATGACCTATCGAGACGTTGAAGGCACAACTAAAACCTTCACCGGTAAGGATGCGTATCCAATAGAAAGATGGATATCCGATTTCGAATACGTGGCTGAGTTGTTCGAACGGTCAGAAATACAAAAAGTGGTATTCGCAAAAAAGTCGCTTTCGGGGCCGTCCAAGATGCTAGTCGATAGCGAAGGAGTAGTCAAAACCTGGAAAAAGCTGAAGACGATATTGCGAGACGAATTTTTAGATGAGGTAAATAGTGCGCAAGTACATGAGATGCTGACAAGAAGAAAACTAAAGAAAGAAGAAACATTACAGGAATATTATTATGCAATGAAGGAGTTAGCTGCCAGGGGAAAAATAGAAGCAGAGGCGCTCATGAAATACGTAATCGACGGCATTCCAGACGACACACAGAATAAATTGCTACTCTACGGAGCCAAGAAGTTAACGGATTTCAAGGAGAAACTTAAGATATACGAGACAATACGAAAGAAGACTGGACAAGACCAAGATGATCCGAGAGGGGAATGAAGTGGCGAAAAGATCAGAAGGAGCGAGCAAAACATCAACAACGACAAAAGAAGGTAAGAAACAGGATCCCGATGTGCGATGTTACAACTGTGGAGCCAAAGGTCATAAATCTAAAAACTGCAAAAAAAAGAGCTAGGTAAAAAATATTTCAAATGTCAGAAATTCGGGCACACCGTTATGTAACGCGTCGGATGAGAGTAAGGTAAGCACGGATAAGAAAATATCAATAATTAATACAAACGTGGTTTCACCGACAAGTAGAATGCTTAAGCAAATAATGGTTAACGGTACTCGTTTAAATGCATTAATTGATACAGGTAGTCAAATCACAGTGATACGCGAAGATGTGTATAACAAAGTTAAGTCAAGCCAATTAAACGGAAATATTATTTGCTTAACTGGTTTCGGGAAAAATGAAGTATTTTCCTTAGATTATACTGAAATGATTATTGAAATAGACTTTGAGCGATATCTGTGTATGATACATGTACCGAATGAGGCTACAAATGTGAGTATTATAATTGGAAGCGATTTTCTTGCAATGACTGAAATGACTGTTAATAATGACGGAATAACGATTAGAAAGGCGAAGCCTACTGAATTCTTAGCACAAATCGATGTAATAGAAAAACGATTACCATTAGATATCGGTAGTACTGATCTAAAGATTAGAAAAGAGGTCAAAACAATGGTTGAAACATACCAACTGAATAAATGTAAATCCACAGAAGTAATTATGCGCGTAATTTCAAAAGACGAAAAACCTATTTTTCATAAACCGCGACGACTACCTACCCCTGAACGCGAAATAATTAAAAAGCAAGTGACAGAATGACTTAACGATGGTGTAGTAGAAAAATGTACGTCCGAATATGCGAGCTCAGTAGTTGTCGTTAAGAAAAAAGATGGATCACCTCGCGTATGCATAGATTACCGAAAATTGAATCGAGCAATAGAGAAGAATGGACATCCACTGCCTTTAATAGACGATTTGTTAGACAAATTGGAAAATGTCCGTGTATTTAGTACATTAGACTTGAAAAACGGATTTTTTCATGTACCTGTAGAGAAAGAAAACCGAAAGTATACCGCGTTTGTAACCCATTGTGGTCAATATCAATTTCTAAAAGCACCTTTTGGATTGTGTAACTCGCCACGAGTATTTCAACGATATATCAATGCAGCTTTTTGGGATCTAATCCAACAGAATATAGTACTACTCTATGTAGACGATTTGATAATCCCGACAGTAAATGAACAAAAAGCGTTAGATCGTTTGCGAATAGTATTGAAAAACGCCAGTGAATATGGCTTACAGCTAAATTTAAAAAAATGCCAATTCGTAAAAAAATCCATTGAATTTTTAGGTCATGTTATAGAAGGGGGGAGGGTCCATCCTTCTTCAGAAAAAGTTAAGGCTGTGCTAAACTATCCGGAACCTAAGGGATTGAAACAAATTTAAAGTTTTCTTGGTTTGTCAGGGTACTTTAGAAAATTTATACAAGCGTATTCGACAATTGCGAAACCTTTAAGCGACATGTTGCAAAAGAATCAACCGTACGTTTTTGATGATAAAGCAAGGAACGCGTTCTTACAACTAAAAGCTACTTTAACTCAAAATCCGGTGTTAAAAATGTATCACCCACAACACGAGACGGAGATACATACGGATGCTAGTATAGACGGCTACGGGGCTGTATTGATGCAACGTTCACCAGACGATAATTTATGGCACCCTGTGTACTTTATGAATAGGAAAACTAAGAAAGAGGAAAGGAATTATTCCAGTTATGAGTTAGAAGCACTCGCTATAGTAGAAGCTCTTAAGAAATTTAGGATTTACTTGTTAGGAATATGGTTCAAAATAATTACTGACTGCGCGGCATTTCAGCATACAATGAACAAAAAGGATTTAACTACGCGCATTGCTAGGTGGGCATTATAATATTAAAAGACTATGATTATGTCATAGAACATAGGTCAGGAACGCGTATGAAACATGTTGACGCATTGAGTAGACACCCTATCATGACAATATCTAAAAGTCTAGTTTTACCACAAATCAAAAATCAACAAGAAAATGACGACGAAATAAAAGCCATAACAGAGATTGTCAAAGATAAGTCATACGACAATTTTCATATTAATGGTGGCTTACTGTATAAATTTCATGAGGGTCGAGACTTACTCGTTATACCCAGGGCCGTAGAAACAGATGTTATACGAGCTATTCACGAAAGGGGGCATGTGTCAGCAAAACGAACTGAGGAGGTTATCGATAAAGAATATTTCTTACGTGATCTAAAGAATAAAGTCGAACGATTACTAGTTGCGTACCGTGCATACTGACCAAACGTAAAGAAGGTAAACAAGAAGGTTATTTACACTCCATTCCTAAACCCGATACCCCATTACATACGTATCATGCCGATCACCTACGACCGTTAAATACCACTAGTAAGAATTATAACCACATTTTTGCGATAATAGATAGTTTTACCAAATTTATTTGGCTCTACCCTATTAAAACTATCACGACTCGCGAGGTATTAAGTAAGCTGAATGTGCAAAAACAAATATTTGGCAACCCAAAACAAATAATAACAGATAAAGCCTTTACCTCCCAGGAATTCAATGAATACTGCCAGATAGAAGGAATTAAACATATAACTATTACTACAGAATTATCAAGAGCGAATGGACAGATAGAGCGTATAAATAGAGTAATTATATCAATTCTTTCCAAATTGTCGATCGAAGATCCTACCAAATGGTATAAGCATGTTGATAAATTACAACGGATATTAAATTCTAGCTATAATCGTAGTATAGATTCTGCACCCTTTGAAGTGCTGTTTGGAGTAAAAATGCGGGATGACACTGATTTAAGATTACAAGAAATGATAGAGCAGGAATTTCGATCGCAATTTGAAGAAGAAGGTAATCAAATTAGAACGAAGGCTAAAGAACAAATTTTGAAGGTACAGGCAGAAAACTGCAAGACATACAACTTTAGACGTAAGAAGGCGCAAAAATATAAGATAGGAGAGGTGGTAGCCATTAAAAGAACACAATTGGGCGCAGGGCAAAAATTGCGAGCAAAATACTTAGGCCCGTATCGTATTGAAAAAGCCAAGTTCAACGACACGTACGATAGTTAAAATAGGGGACCATGAAGAACCCATCCGCACTTCTACATGCGTCTATTATATAAAGCCTTGGAACAATGTCAGCTGTAAGTAGTTAAGTCTTCATAGAATGTTCTCAGTTAGTATAATCCAAGAAGCTCTTAAGTATAAGTTAAATTTAAGTTGCATAATTGAACGCTTTTTACAAATCTTTAATTATTAAATCGCGTCATGCGAGACGCATGAGTATGCAGAATGGCCGAATGTAGGAAGTATATTCGTTAAGTTTAATTTCACGCCACTTGTACGGCAAGGTAAAGAGTCCCTAGATAGGTTAACGCTTAGGCGCTTGCGCGAACGGAGAAAAAGGCGGGAGAGACAGAACAAGCATGGCGGCAAAAGAGAGTATACGAGTGCATGTGACTACGCAAAAAGTGTGTGTATCCCTTTGAACCTCGTTATACTAATAAACTTAGTTCACCATCAACTCCTTCTCCATTATTACATCAAATCCTACATATATATAGACTTTATAGATCAGAGCCTTCTAACTCGCGTGCAGCGTGCATTTTACATTACAAAATCCTTCCTTCTTTCCTCGATTTGACTTCCGATATACAGAGACGGATAAAATGCATCGTCTACAATACACAGAGTAAGTAAGTAAGAGAGTAAGTAAGAGTAAGAAATTGACCAATCATAATCGATTATTCTTCTCACATTCGACTGTGATTGGTCAATTTCTTACTACTTCTTACTCCGTGTATTGTAGACGAAGCATTTTTTATTCGTCTCTGTATGTCGAAAGTCAAATCGAGAAAAGAAGAAGGATCTCGTAACGCACGCCATGTGCGAGTTGAAAGGCTCTGCCGTACATCTTTCGACCATTAATAAGGTTATCTTCAGTACAATGATTATGCGAACAGTAATCGCACCGAAAATAACCTTATTAAAGGTGAAAACGTTTATTATTACAGACACGTACAATTATGCATGATATACACATACAGTTATGAGGAATATGTACTTATTCGATTTCTCAACTCGTAGCAGTTCGAGGTCTCGCGCACCATCTCTCTGGACACTCACAAACAAAGTGCGTCGTCACTGCCGAACTGCCGCGATACCGTACGCGCCGTGCAAATGTTACGATGACGATCGCGTTCAGCAAATTCAATTGTCACGTGCTTGTCGCGCGCTGTGCGCGTGGCAACTTATCATTTTCGAGAAGCGTCGCGTCCTGTATATGTATGTACAGGACTAAAGTCTCTTCTACAATAGGATCACTGTAAAGGCCCGTCTACAATACACGTAGTAAGCTTGATTTACTGCTATTCTTCGAATGCTTCAATGGCTCGCATAAAAGAGCACGGAATGTCTCGCGCCATGTGTCAGCGCTCAGACACTACAGTGTCTCCAGATTCTTCCAACAGTTGTTTAATTAAAACTTAATAGTACACGCATAAAGTAATTATATAAAAATATATTTATAGTAATACGTTTATTGATAACGTTATTTATAAAAAAAAATTATGAAAAAAGAAAAAAGTAGAATCGAACGTAGGATCTTCAGCATACTGATCTCGCACCTAACGCCCGAGACCACGCTGAGTTCTTACAGTTTACCTCTACGCGGTACATACAGCGCACGGAAAACCGTAAACTACATCTTGTCAACTATCACGTTATGAAATCATTTTTGCTATTATACGTTATTACGTCCTGTAGACTCCACGATTCTTTTCTTTCGTGGAAGATCGATCGTTGTCACTCGGATATCATTTATGAAACATAAGTAGTTAATAACAGTCTCGGACTGTTTATGGAGAATAATCAAAGAGTAATCTACCCCTTATTTTTCACCACGGATCTAAATATCAACCACGGGATTGAGGGCGATGAAATTCTAGACATAGAGACCACGGTCCGTTCAAACAAAAGATCGCAATAGATTCCTCTTTCGATAGACGAATAAATAATTGAATCAATTCCTAGTAGTAACTCCATACTCTTGGAGATAAAACCTAACACCGGTGACCGACGGAAGTTTAGAAATCATAGATTAGACCTTTGAAACTCGAAGAGGAATCTGTTTATCGTCATCTAATACCGTGGATTCGTAACGGACAACGATCTTTCTTGATATAGTTCTAAGAAGAGATTGCGAACCTAGCGATAAGTTTCACACGAGACAATCAAAGTTTACACTAGCCACCCACTCCTATCCTTGGCGACACTACCCAAAACTGACCAATCCGATGCAAGAAACGGGGCGGATGACTAAAGCCAATTTCACCAATAAGCTCTCGGTGATCTTAAATGTTTAAACAAAAGAGACCACCAGTACCCTTCTGGGAGCAAATCCCGCCAATCAAAATCCTAATCGGTCAAGCTGTTACATCCCATAAGGATCCACCTCCAAAAGAGTCCTATATAAACCGCGATCTCACGACTCGAGTCAGAGTGACAGATAGAATTTAAAAATCAGAGTGACAGATAGAATTCAAAAATCAGAGTGACAGATAGAATTTAAAAATCAGAGTGACAGATAGAATTCAAAAATCAGAGTGACAGATAGAATTTAAAAATAGTCAGTGACAGAAAATCGGCAGCAGTAGTCGAGGAGAAATCTCCGCATTTTCCTGACCTGTACCAACCAACTCTCGTACCAACAACACTAGGAAATCACAGGAGGACTCGTCGAAACAAGTGTCACATAATCTTATATTCTTTTTTTTTCTCTTTTTTTTTGGTTTTTGTTCTTTTCTTTCCCCCCC
>NW_017257531.1:22492-22762 GCF_001594055.1 Mycetomoellerius zeteki | reverse complement strand
TCTTAGACGAAGCCTATCGTGAATTTTTAGCCACCTTGGATAGCACCAATAAAATAAATAATAGTGATAGTCTTAGTAATAGTCTAGACCCAATCTCAGCCCCTTTTTCCCCTAGTATCCCTCACTCTTTAAATCTATACCCTTGCTCACCTCCAGTTCCTTTCTCTCCACCTGTTTTTTCACCTCCGCTTGCGCTACTCTCCCTTCCACCTCCTCCCCGTTCTCCTTCCCCTGACGCGGAATCCATCGCATCTCTCCTCACCCAACGAA
>NW_017257531.1:20244-22342 GCF_001594055.1 Mycetomoellerius zeteki | reverse complement strand
GCACGCACGCACACACGCGCGCACGCACGCACGCACGCACGCAGAAAGTGCTCATAACTTCGGGAATGCTTGCGATTTATGTGTACATATATGTACATATAAGCATATCACAATATATATAAATATTTCAATAAAAAAAATTGAAATTATTAAAATTTTCAAGAGAATTATGGGCATATTGAAAGGGAGATTAAAAATTAAAGGAAATGTGTTTTTAAATAGTGTAAATAAAAGAATACAATATTTTTACGTAATATTTTTGATATTCAAGCATTATAAATATACGAAATTGTAAGCATTCCCGAACTTATAAACTTCTTATCGTAGTAAAAATATAATTATATTTTTTAATTCTATCTGTATTTATATCATTCTATGTATGTGCCCATAATTATGAAAATGATTTACTAGTACGTAAAAAATGTAAGTCATATAAGTCGAATCCATATTTCGTGTTGCATCCATTTAAATTACAGTAATTTATGGTTGTTTGTACTGAGACTGTCACAATTATGGGCACTTATAAATGAATAATATGCATTTAATAGTGAAATTATAAAAGGAATTTTCGATCATGACTGGATCTTTGTGCTGTTTGTGTGATTTTATATTTTCAAGTTCATCTAATGGCACGTGGAAATCTTTTCGGTCTGGAAACACAGCTTACAAGTTGAACAAGAATAGTAATATCATGAAATGAAATTGATTATCAATTTGATATTGTAATATTACTATTCTTATTCAATTTGGAAAAGCTGTTTCCAAACCGAAAATATTTCCGCACGCCGTTAGGTGAACTTGACAACATGTATACATAGATCCTTCTCATTCCTTCTTTCTCTCAAACGATCCATTCATACATTAGGAATTGGACGTAACAACGTTAACGAGAAAGGTATATGATGAATATAATTTAATAAAAGTCATGTGTTGAGCCTTTTACAATAAGCTATTAGTCATAAATCAGAAAATCAGAAAATCAGAATAAAAATTGACCAATCAGTCATCATTTTTTAACTTCTGACTTCTGAAAATGAAAGAATTTTAAATCATAAACACGCGCGATTGCCAGTTCTCCGTTTTTTTGTCAGTCTTCGGTTTCTTGAACTAATACTCCAACAGACATGAAAATTTTCAATTTTCTTAAACTGTTCACGTTTGCTGGAGTATCGAATATTAGTCCAAGAAACCGAAGACTCTGACAAAAAAAAACGGAGAACTGGCAATCGCGCGCGTGTTTATGATTTAAAATTCTTTCATTTTCCTTCGTTTCGAGATAGAGCGAGAAAAAACAAAAAAGGATAGAAGCTCCGATTGAAATCGGCGAGACTCCGCACGGACACGCCGAGCTGGGCTCGTCGAGCGAAATAGCGACTTTGTCCTTCGGAGTCTGTCCTTATCTCTATTGTCGCTTGTTTCTAGGGACCGAAAATACTTTCTCGGCGATCTCGGCCGCTTGGCGTGTATCATAAGGGGGAAAGAGACATTATAGATAATAGGCCTTCTACAATAAGCCATTAGTCATAAATCAGAAGTCAGAAGTTAAAAAATGATGACTGACTGGTCAATTTTTATTTTCTGACTTTCTGATTTATGACTAATAGCTTATTGTAAAAGGCTCAACACATAACTTTTATTAAATTATATTAATCATATACCTTTCTTATTAACGTATAATAGCAAAAATGATTTCAAAACGTGATAGTTAACAAGATGTAGTTTACGGTTTTCCGTGAGCTGTATGTACCGCGTTCGTAGAGGTGAACCGTAAGAACTCAGCGTGGTCTCGGGCGTTAGGTGTGAGATCAGTATACTGAAGATAATAAGATTGAAAGACCGCTAATGTTAAACATAATACTTTAAATTAAGAAGCGCCATAACGGTCAGAACGTTAAGATGTTGAACTATTGTAAATTCATTTTAAATGAATTAATTTCAGAAATGATAATTGCGTGCCGATATGGTTGTCGGATTTTCAACGCAATCAAATCTGAAAATATTAATAATCCCCCCAAAATTTCCCAACTTAAAAACTGTAATAAACTTATTGCGAAAAATAATGCCTCGGCCGGGAGTCGAACCCGGATCTCTTGCATTC
>NW_017257531.1:10717-20002 GCF_001594055.1 Mycetomoellerius zeteki | reverse complement strand
TGTATAATACATACTGTACGTAAATCATAATTACTTGTTTGTATATAATCTTTCAAGAGTTCATATATCTGAAAATTTATCATGACTTCATCACAAGCGTTAAATTTATTTGAAACATATTCTGACTGCCAGTAAGCTTAACTTTTAAATTAAAATTATTAAATTAAATGGAATGTAATTTACTTATGATATGTAATCTCTGTATTAAGTTTTAACGATAGAACTCTTTATTTCAATTTTATAATATTCTTCAAAAGAAATTGAATTCTTGTTTTAAGTACATATTAATTAGTTTTTCTCAAATTAGTGATAAGTACATAATAAGATTATTATTAAGAAAATTCTTAACAATAGAATACAATAATAATTTTCTGTGTGTGTAAGATCACACAAGTCAGCTCAGACAATCCAGCTATGATTCGAAAAAGTTCTCGTTAATTATTGTTAGTGTTTCAGACGATACCGAGACTGGTCTCGGTATCGGTGCCGAGACCGAGACGAAACCGAGACGAGACCGAGACGAGACCGAGACGAGACTTAAAGTCCGAATTCGAGACCGATACGAGACTTTTATGCCGAGAGTCTCGCCGATACCGAGAGTCTCGTCGAGACTCTCGAATTTTGTAATGTGTCAGATACAATTTCCAACGCATAAGATATAAGTATCAGGCCCGGTTTTTCATTATCTGGTTAAACTTAACCTGATATTTCACTCAATTCATCCATGACATCATCACAGATGAAGCTCATTGGATAAAACATTAGGTTAAGCCTAATCACAAGTTAACTAGGTAATAAAAAACCGAGCCTTAAACTATATGAGGGTCGAATAGACACTATATTCATATGTAATAACAAAAGGGAAAAGAAGTTAGAAGTATAATAATATTATCATATTGTTATCGGCATATTGTATGCTGTAGTATTGTATGAATTTTTAAAAAATGTTTAGAAAATTCTTTGAAGTTAAGTTTAATAAGAAAAAGGTTACTTCTTAGAAACAATAATAACTCCTATTGTTTTATTTGTATTTAATTTAAAAAAATTTTATTGAATTTTACGGTACATGCTACACTGAAAAAAAGGAAAAGAAAATAACATAGTTGATAGTACATATATTTTATAAGAAAATATCTTAAAAATAGAATCTTTCACCTTTTCTTTTGCTGAACATTCTTATCCTGTCTTTTGAAAAAAAAGTGATTTTGTAAATCAATATTTGAAAATTGTTATTCTGTATTTATAAATCAAATTTTAATGGAAGTATTATAGCTTTTGAAACTTACTTTATGAAATCCAAAAATATGAAATAGCTTTCTTTAAAAATTACTACTTCCATTAAAATTTGATTTATAAATACAGAATAACAATTTTCAAATATTGATTTACAAAATCACTTTATATATATATATGCACATTGACATTTTTGATTAAAAAAATTAAGGTCTTTGACAAAAATTACTTATAAGATTAGTTATTGCGACACTTTAATTTTCTGAAATCTATCTTTGAGACTGCAAGTCAGCCAAGAATTTATGCATAAAATTATACGTGCCGATGTTTCGTTCAACCTGTTCCTATGTTTTCTAATAACTAAGGATGCCTTAGAAAATAATCTTTCTGCTGGAACAGAAGTAGCAGTAATACCAAAAATGTCCTTAGCCATTTTTGATAAGGTAGGATAGGTTGTTTCATTTTTTTTCCATCAGCTTAGTACTGAACATTCCTTCGAAGCTCTTGGCGTATTTGTATACATTTCAAATTCTTGAATTGGCATATTTATTATTTATTCCGTGTACAGAGAATCAATATGTATATCATCGTCTGTTTCAATCGTTTTTGTACAATTATTGTTATCGTTTTGTTTTTCATTATAATAACTCTTGTAGTATTCTAAAAATTGTTTTATAGACTCTGCTTTTATTTCTTTGCTCCACGAAGTCAAATCAAAAGTTTCGATTTTATGCCGTGGATCTAAAATCATTGAAGCACAATAAATCCAATTAGTTTTTGAATAATGCTTGAGCATTTTGTCGCGTCCTGCTTGAAATGCAGTTAGTAAACACTCGTCAATCTCATTTCTACCTATCTTTCTGTCTAGTTCAGAAATTTGCTTTTCGATGGAATCTAAAAGCATATTAAATCCTACGATTACCATCGGTAATGTTGCATATTTATCACCCCCTAACAAAGTCGACACATATTATAAATATTTTAAATACCTTAAAATATTTATAAAATCGTTCAAGAAGTAACCATTCATTTTCATTAAGCTTTAAATGAGAAAAAAATACATTATTCTCGCAAAGTATATTTAGGGGATTTTTTAAATGCAATCCGGTTTTTATCATATCATGCGTACTGTTCCAACGTGTCGAAACATCAATATTGGGTGATAAATATGTAACATTTGTAGTCTCGCAGCAACTACGTAATTTATTTTGCCATTGTTCCGACAAACGTATGCTTTTAAAGATTTTTCGTAGTTTTGTTAAGCACGATTCGTCATTTATGTCGTCTTCTATTTCTTCATCTTCATCGGCGTCCTCTTTATTGTATGTCATGTCTTGCAGCTTCATCAATTTCAAAGTATCTTGAACGCCTAAATTTAATATATGAGCAAAACAACGAAAATGTTGTTTTGCATCAAAGTGAATATCATTTTCTTCCATAAGAATTTGCAGTTCTTCCATAAACGTGGTATTCGCTGCTGCATTATCTACTGTAATTCCTCCACACTTATTTTCAATGTTAAAGAATTTTAATGACTTATAAAAAATTGCAGCAATATCTTTTCCTGTGTGTTTTCCATTAGAAGGAATAAAATCTAAAACTAGAGACTGTACTTCCTAATTACTGTCTACGAAATGGGCTGTAATTCCATAAAATGATTTATTTGCCACAGAAGTCCATCCGTCAATAGTAAAAGAAATTTTTGATTCATTTTCCATTAAAATTTGTTTCAAGCATTTTTGTAGTTTTTCGAACTTGTGCATTGTCTTCGTTCTTATTAAAGTTCGTTTTCGCATTATAATTTTATCGTTAAGTCTTTGAAAAAATACTGTGTAGCGTCATCTTCGAAAAAGTTAAAGGGCAAATATTTGATGCACATCCAGTTAACAACCAAATCATCTAACTCGCTTTGAGATAACTGGGTTTGTATATTTTTCGTCTGAAAATAAAAAAAAACTTTAAAGTAAGTATTTTTAAATATAAATTCAATTTATACTAAAATGGAATAAAATTTTTCTCTGTTAAACATGAAATTTAAATGTTTCCGAAATTACCATTTAAAAAAAATTATTTTTATAATAGTCGTAGCAAATCTTACTATTTTTTCAATTAATTAGCGTTACGATTTGACTGAAAATATAAAAAATTGAATAATATTCTATCTAATTAGCGTTACGATTTGACTGAAAATATAGTATAAAAAATTGAATAATATTCTGTTGATAATAAAATATTAAAAAATGATAAGTTAATATTTGTACAAATAAGAAGTTGCATAACACTTTTGTTTTACAATACCTATACTCATTTTTTTATAATAAAAGTATGTTAAGAACAAAAAATATTCATAAATGAAAATATAAGTTAAAGTATAATGTTTTTTAATAGCCTTTAATTTATTGAAACTTTGTTCACATAAACTATACATAAAATAAGGAGATACGTTATTTTTTTATTGGAGAACAGAACTGCATTACTACAATAAAAAGTCTAAAAATGGATGAAATTAGTAAAACAAAATGATTAAAGGCACTTTACGATATAGATTTGTGGAAAATCGCTTTTTTGTTATTTTATATTAATATAATACATATCAAGAATACTGTGCTGAGGTTTTATTTTAAGAAGTGTATAATATGTACTTTAAAATGATTTTAAAAAAATATCTTTATGACATCTAAAAAATTTGATATTAATTTTAGAAATTAATAACTTCACTTTTTCCGAAAATTTGTTATATATCTTCTGTAAAAAATATTTTGGGGAAGGGGAGGATTAATACATGTTTCTTTATTTTTGTATATTTTACGTGAAAAACGTTTCGAACGTTTATTAAACATTTTTTTGGTTGGCCAATTTGAGCAAAAGGGGGGATCTATACATATATATATATATAAATATATTAATTATACACTGAAAGAAAAGATTGGCTGAAGATGGCATAGCATTTTTATTTTGGCTGCAGCAGCCAATTTGTGGTTGCGTTAGCCTATCGAAATACTATACTGATATTGCAAATAGGCTAATGTAATAAAAAATTGACTGCAGACTGCTGCAAAACCAAAAATTGGCTGCTGCAGCCAAAATAAAAATGCTATGTTATATTCAGCTTATCTCTTTTTTTATAGTGTACTAAAACATTTTTTTTCAGAATATTCATATTTTCATAAATATTACATTTTATGAAATCTAATTTAACCATTGAAAATGCGTACAAGACTTATTACAAATTAAATTATTTATTTACACACTTTCTATTAAAATAAGTGACTATATATTTTTTGTTCTCATTGTACTTATTGAAGAAATAAATGAAAACTATATTGCAAGTACATTTTATATAATCAATGTACGAAAAGTATTTTAAATTATATGCATAACTAAAATAATCTTTTCTAATTTGTTAGGATAATTATTTAAACTTGTTCTATAATTTCATAACAGAAAAATGATGAGATAAAATTACAAACCAATTTATTCTAAATTACATTTTAAAGAATTTTAAATGTATTAGTGTGTGTGTGTGTGTGTGTGTGTGTGTGTGTGTGTGTGTGTGTGTTTAATAAGAAAAATATATGAAATAATGAACAGATGAGTAGAAATAAAAAATACTGAAATTAAAATTGTTTAGAATTTTCTGAAATATTTTCTTCTAATAAAGATGCATGTAAATATTGTACCTAAATTATTTTTATACTACCTATTGAAATGCTTGATTAATCGTCAGTTGTTTATTTGTCAGTTGCTGTGACGACTGCGACATAATTTTCATTTTGAAAGCATCATTATAAATTTTTGGATGACAGGATAATAAATGCTTTCTTAACCCACTTGTATTACTGTCTTTCATTTTTATTAATTTTTGTTTGTTTTTTTCTTTTGCACATTAAGCATTCTCCTAATTTCACATTGTCTTTGTCTCTTGAATAAGAGAAATAGTTTCTCCATACATTCGACTGACCGGACTGACTCGACGTCGACGAACTAGACACAGATTGTTCTGTACTCTCAGTTTCTGAACTGGAATCACTGGAACTATTAGACATTGTTTTAAATTTAATACTTTCAGAAATGATACTCAATTACGAAGATTATTCTGTTGCGAAGGGGCTTCGTAACTTCGTCTAGCGACTATTTTCCAAGAAGAGCCAGACGCGAAAGACTGATAGATATAAAACAAATGATTGTTAAATAACTGCCGCGGGCGGCGCGTCTGCTTATAATTCAGCAGATCGCTGCTTTATCGACCTGATTTATCTAAAATCGATAAGTCAATACGCTGAAAGCATATACATTTCGGAAAGATGTATATCGGAAAGGATACATTTTCAATTAAAAATGTATCACTGCGTGGAACATTTTGCTATATTTACTCGAACGAAATATTTTACTATTATCATTATTTTTATATTTCTAAACTATTACAAATAATATACATTGCTATTATTAAAAGCGTATATTTTTATTAATTTAATATAAGGACGAGCAAATTTAAAAAAATATTACATGTATACAATTACTAAATTTTATATTGATTATTTATTAATGATAAATGGTCTCAATATCTTTTCTCTAATAATAATAATCACAAGATGCAAATAAAATCATTAAAAAAATATGCTTTAAATCAGATATATTCATTTATTTTTCAAAAAATTTAAATTACTAGGATACAAATTAATACAAAATTTAATTAAATTTAAAAATTTAATTAATTCATAAAATAATGAATAATAGTGAATCGCATAGATCATAGAAAAAATTGAAAAAACACTCATTATGATTATCGAGACCGAGAGTCTCGACTCGAGACCAAAACCGAGACGAGATTGTCATTGTCGAGACCAAGCCGATACCGAGACGAGACTGAAAATTTCGAGACTACATCAAGACCGAGACGAGATTTAAGCTAGTCTCGTCTCGTATCGGCGAGACCGCATCACTAACGTAGAGCTCGGAAAGATTAGCTAGTCTCGTCTCGTCTCGGCGAGACCGCATCACTATGGATTGCGCGCGCGGACGTGCATCTCAAGAGCGTTGCAATATAAATAATATTCTGCGACTGTATCTTCCAGCAAATTATCATTAAAATTTTCTTTTTTACATAACTTTTATTTCTTTAATAATGGTGATTTAACTTTTTAAGTAAATACATTTTACTGAATGTAATGTACTTTTAAAATATTACTTTATTATTTCTATGATACATTTTGTTTCTTTCAAAGAGCTACTGACCACGCTTTTGTGCCACAGAATTGATTCTATAATGTGATATAGAATTTTACTTTACCACGTTATACATCTGATCATCTGTTTGTTATTATTTTGTAGTGAAGTAAACCTGGAGAATGCACTTAAAAGGCGCATCAATAATAGAACTTTAAAGATAATACATACAGAATAATAATGTAGATCCAGATACGGTGAATCTAAAATCCTTTTTTTAATTACTCACTAAGAAGAAGATAACGTGACTATAGTATCGATTATGTATGGTTTTCCGTAGGGTAAAAACGTGAAAAGTGAAAATTTTTGTATGTATGTGTGTATATGTACATGCATACATACATAAAATTTTTCACTTTTCACGTTTTCGTTCTAGAAAAAAAGTTACTTCATCAATATCCTTAGCGTTCATTGTATCTGGATAAACGGTACTGTAAAAACTCCCTAATATCGAAAGTTATTGTTCATTATAATTATCATATTGTAATTATTGTCAATTATATTGTAAAATGTGTATATATACATATATATATATAAATAGTAGAAAATTTGATTTAATTAAGAAAATTACAATTACGTAGGAAGGAATGTAATGATAATTTGCTGGAAGGTACGGTCGCAGCGTATTTCTTATAGTGCGACGCTCCTGAGATATACACGTCTGCGCGCGATCCGACGCGGCGGCTCTGCCGACGAGCGTTGAGCGATATACAATAATAGGCGGCGGAAAAAAGTAAGCGATGCTTTAAAAGTCGGCCCCAAATATGCAACTACGTATTTCCGAGCACTGGTACTTTTAAGTCTTAAAATTTACCAACAACTGTAGGAAGAATACCAAATCAGTTTATTCAATTGACAAATAAGAAAGGAAAAAATTTCCGAATAAAAATTCTGATAATGAAGTAAATTCTGAAAGTGGAATAATCAGACATTCGACATACCTTAAAAAAGAAACTTATTGCAAACAAGTAATACTTATTATAAATAAGTAAGTGCACATTACTATTTAGATTTACATGTCGCAATTTATTTCAAAATAAAACAATTTTCTATCAAATATCGCGGACTTCTCGGTATCGTTAGATTGAACAAATCAACAACTCAATGAGTGAATATAAGAACATTTGTTACATTCTGAAAAACTAGAAAATTGTTAAAGGTGACACATTAAATCAAGAGTTAATTTTTTAATAACATGTTAATATACAAATGTCAGAGTTATTAAATGTTGTCACTGTTTCACTTTATATAGTTTTATAGTTTTAATTTCATTCTCAAACATGTAACCAAAAATTCCAAGGAGTTTAAATAATACAGTATTGTTATATGCCATAATGTATACCTAAGTATAAAAAAATATTATGCATTTTCTCTACTAATTCTTTACTGTAAATTTTTTAAAATTTCTTTTTTGAAAAATAATAGAAAAATGTAAAAATAGATTTAAACGTTCTTTTATTTATTCACAATGTCATTTAATAATTAACGTATGTACATTTAAAAATTTTTCCAAATATTAAGATTCAAATCCAAAACACGTTATATAAAATTTGAATATTTTATTTCTTGAATGGAAATATTAATGTATTCTGTCAAAAAATATTTACACCGTCATTCAATGTGCTCATTGTAAAACAATATTATGTTTTGTATGTTTTTACGATGAATATCATCCCAAAACATGTAACTCATCATACAATCAGTCCTCGTAACGTGCTATTGCGTGTGGTGTATGTTTTTAAATATTTAGCCTATAAAATAACTGTTTTAATTATACAATTAATTATATTTCAGATATTATGAAATTCATCTATTTATTAATGGTTGTAAGGTTTTCTTTTGTGAATATAATTTATGTAATTTCAGAATGAGTTAATAAGATATTTCAGAATACATAATGAAAGGAAAGTAAGGAAGAAAATAAAAAAGTCAATCTTCTATAACATTATTCATAAGATTTTAATAAGCAAATTTGTAATAAACATATATTTCAGTAATTGTAAGCTATTATTTGCTAATCTTCGGAATAAGACTGATTGTATGATGAGTTACATGTTTTGGGATGATATTCATCGTAAAAACATACAAAACATAATATTGTTTTACAATGAGCACATTGAATGACGGTGTCGATCTCTTCTTATTACACGGTACATTACGCACACGTAAATCTTTAAACGCGATTTTCTCGCGAACGCTTGAGAGGCGGGTCCTATTACTTTAAGATGAATTAGTGGGAGGACAGATTTATAACATATATAAAGTTCAACTCAATCGGAGGGGACAATGTCTGGTGCTCCCCTTGTAAGTAAATATTTATTATTATATTATATATAATATATATTTATTTAGATATATTTACTTACAAGTTTGAACGCATACTGATGACGTACGATTTTGTCGTATACGCTATTCATGACAGAAAAAAGGAAAAATTACTTGTCTTTACAAGTATTTTTCTAAAATATACTCACATGGCATTTAGAAATCGTTTGCGGTGTTATGTTTGTAACGCACGCACGCACGCACGCACTCCCGCACGCACTCCCGCACGCACGCAGAGTCAGTAGTAGGTACGAAAATGTACCTTCAAGTAAGCATATAGAATTAGCTGTTTTGGTAGAATTTGATGTACAATAACTCAAAAACTGTTCATTTCTTTATTTCGTGCCCATTTTGATGAGGATGATCAGAACTACAACATATTATAAATTTAGCCAAATTAGCCGGACTTTTTTCGCATGTTCTGTGCGGGATCCTTTGATACTAATAAATATTTCATCTTCTAAACTAATAACTCGTGTTTTCCAAATTTTTTACTTCTTC
>NW_017257531.1:7401-10650 GCF_001594055.1 Mycetomoellerius zeteki | reverse complement strand
ATGTCTATAGGACTTTTTTTCTTAGTTTTTTACTCCTCTACACGCTCCCGAAGTTTTGCCATTTAATTTGGAAACACCCTGTATAATACGAACATAAAACATCCTTGTTTTGTAGCATGTTGAGATGCATTTCGTCTGGATTTCATAATACCTTATAAAATACAATTATATGTATATAAACTACAAACCCCACAACTTTCTAGCATCTTTAAAGTAAGTATTTGTGAAAATCTCAAAAATATTATGAAATATTACTAGGTATTTTTGCATTTCTTATAATTGGTTCCGTATTTGAATTATTCAATATGTTGCTATTTGTATTAATTTCTTCATTTACCGGTTCTGATGTAAAATTACAGTGCTCCACAGCTTCTGTTTTTTTATTCAAATCTGAAAATATTAATAATTCCCCCAAATTTCCCAACTTAAAAACTGTAATAAACTTATTGCGAAAAATAATGCCTGGAGGCCGGGAGTCGAACCCGGATCTCTTGCATTCCGTGCGAACGTCCTAAGCCTTTAGACTACCGAGACACGGTTTAATTAAAAATTTAATTTAAAAATTATTATGTTTAACATTAGCGGTCTTTCAATCTTATTATTACTAGGTATTTATGCATTTCATATAATTGGTTCCGTATTTGAATTATTCAATATGTTGCTATTTGTATTAATTTCTTCATTTACCGGTTCTGATGTAAAATTACAGTGCTCCACAGCTTCTGTTTTTTTAATTAATATTTAAAAAATTAATATTTAAAAAATTATCGTATTTCACTTTACAAATATACAGGGTGTCCCATTTTAAAACTTCCACGCGATTATCTCAGAAAGAAGGCGTTTATCGAAAAAATGTTTCAGACAAAAGTTGCAGGGGTCAAAGGGGGTCAACCAGTGGTGACCTTGTCCTTGACCTTGGGGTCAAGTTTATAGGTCATTTCAAGGTCAAATCGAGATTTTTAAATGGAAACCCCAATTTCTTTCTCCGGAAATGAAAAGAGCGGAAAATTTCACATTCAGATATGTGGTCATGCGAGGGCCAAAATGTTCTCTAACATTCATTCCAAGGTCAAACCAATGAAAATTCAGGGAATCGAAAACGATAAAATCTTGCTGCTGCACGATATCGTCTGCGACACTCTCCTAAAATAAGTAGAATGTCAACAATTTCGTTGGCAGTGTAGTCAGGCATTGTTTAAAAAGATACTTATCAAATTAGATACTTTCCGAAAAAACGTTTGCACAACTAAACTGTCAATTGAAAGCGGTCATTATTTAAAACACGACTTTGAACACAACGCACTTTTGAACTGAAATGTGGGAGTATAATTAAAAAAAAATAAAAAACATTCTTTGACCTTGAAATGACCTTCAAATTTGTTCCAAGGTCAAAGACAAGGTTATCGTTGGTCGACCCCTTTTGACACCTGTAACTTTTGTCTGGGATATGTTTCGCGCTTCCGCATACCTAAAATTTATCAACGTTTCATTGGTTTGACCTTGGAATGAATGTTAGAGGACATTTTGGCCCTCGCATGACCACATATCTGAACGTGAAATTTTCCGCTCTTTTCATTTCTGAAGAAAGAAATTGGGGTTTCCATTTAAAAATCTCGATTTGACCTTGAAATGACTTTTAAACTTGACCCCAAGGTCAAGGAATACATAGTTGCTTTAAAAAAATATGTATGCAAAATGGATAATTTTTTAAATAAGCAACTATGTGTTTTCTTTCCACTAATTGATTCATCTCATTATTCTGTTCATAAAAGTATTAAGGTACGATTATCAAAAAATTAATAGTTTACGAATTATTTAATATTTTATGTCAATATGTGCCACAATGAAATATAAAATATCTCGTAAACTATTGGTTTTTTGATATCGCTATCTTAATACTTTTATATGCAGAATAATTAGAGGAATCATATTATGTAAAAAAATTCATATAATTCCATTTAAAAAAATGATCATGACCTTCAAATAATCTTGAAAATCGAGTTCAAGATCAAGGTCCTTGGCACCATTAGGTGACCCCCTCTGTCCCTTTCAACTTTTGTCTGGACCATTTTTCTCTATCTCGCTTAGATTCCGAGAAATTCAGGTGGGGAGATTAAAATGGCCCACCGTGTATATGTAAATTTATAATATATGTTATTAAATACATTTTCGTGACATCACTGAATATTTTTCTCTTTTTCAGGTTTAAACACAAATCTTCGCATAATGCATAAAATATAAAAAAATCAATCCAGTCTTTAATTTTATGGAAAGGAAGGAAATGAACTCAGATAACATGCAAAGTCCTTAAGGACTTTGATTGGTATAATTTCTTATGGATTATACAGATGTAAACGACAGAAAAATTCTAAAAATAGTTAGAAAGTTAAAATATGGTATAATGATTAATATAGTTTAATGTTGATGGATATACCTTACCTTTCACTATTATTTGAATGATGTTTTACATTGTACTTCAATTTAAAAAGTTAAGTAAGTGTTCCATACTGTTATTAATACAAATAATACTTTATTAATCTAATTTTGTCGTATACTGTGATTGTATACATATACTGTGTGTTGTACATATTCTAAATTTAAATTTGTAAGAAAAACGTTTATCGAATGTCTAATTACTCTTGAATCAATATTATATTGGGATGTCTCTAAATAAATAAAATATAGAATACAAAATAATTAAAATATAGAGTACAATTATAACCAATCTGCAACGAAACAGTATCTGTTATGCTTATAAAGTATCATCTGTATCAATAATATCACTTAGTCAGTTTTTAAATATAAAATATCTGTCGTTCAAATAATTATATTGAAATATTATGTTTTTTTTTATGAATTTTATGTAATTTGGTAAAAAATACCGTTATTTACAGTAACATAAAAAAAACTAGTTTTTTACTTGATACTTTTCTCCGAAGTAAAAGTACCGTTTTTTTATTTTTAATTATGCGATACACAAAAGTCTGTTCCCTCAGCTAGAGATCCTCAAGTATTCTCTAAATAAAATCATAAAGTGTATTCTCTAAAGCATTCTCTAAATAAAATCATAAAGTATGTAGGTTATCCGTTTCGCGGGTTTTCTCCGTGTCCAAATCCATTCTTGGAATGCCAACGTTTCGTGAACCTTGCAGTCCATTTCATCAGGGCGAGGAATAGCTTGATACTGGGCTGTTCCTCCAGGCCATTCCTTTTTATATTACGCTGCCTGTTGGAGTGGCGGGGGGGGGG
>NW_017257531.1:0-5825 GCF_001594055.1 Mycetomoellerius zeteki | reverse complement strand
CGAATGATCAACTAGGCTGGGAGCCTAAAAAATATAAACACAGGAGAAAAGCAAGAATAACTTTGTTTTTCGTGTCTCGAGCTAGACGACGTAATATCACACGTACTCAGTCAAAACTCGCGCATACCCGCGCTTCACGATTACGCTTCTCAGTCGCTTCTCAGTTTTCCAATTACAATTTCAAATTTCTTTTTCGAAAATGTTGACCGAAAAAGAAAGAAAAAGAAGCTGCTTATTTATCGAGGATTTGGAGACCGCATTAGATCATATCAAGAAGTAGCTGATCTATTCAATGCTACATATCCTGACCGCAATCCTATTTCTAAATCCACCGTTCAAAAGACAGTGATACGTTTTCACGAAACAGAAACAGTGAAAGACCGATCTCGCAGCGGAAGGCCAAAATCCGCAACAAATAATGATAATAGTTTGGATGTTTTGCAATCATTTCAAGAAAATCCTCATTTATCTGTGCCCCCACACACACACACACACACACACACACACACGCACACACACGAGGTGCAAATCCGACTGTGCAACCTCCACGCGGTGCACCTTGGGTTATGCTAATGCCGGCGGTACTTTAACTTTCAAGCCTCATAACTCTAAATATACCTAATAAAAAAATTTTTTATGTAGGTATTTGGAAAGCTCTTGAAATGAGCTACAAGAATATGTAATGAAAAATAGTGGGTTCAATTTAAAAAATTCAATTTGACCTTCATATGATCTTCGTCCTCCACCCAAAGTCAAATTTTTAGCCATCATTAGGTACATTTTATTAAGCCCTACAACTTTGCTATTTATATATTTTTCGCTATAGTTGATCCTTTTCGAGATATTTGACCGTTTCCGGACTTTTGCCCAACCCTGTATACCGTGTGCGCCAAAAGTCCAGGGCCGGCTGAATATTTCAGAAAACAGGCATTTTTGAGAAAAATGTTTCAGACAAAAGTTGTAGGGTTTAAAAAGATCTATTCACTGATCGCATCCGCTTGACTTTGGGTGGTGCCACCAAGATCAGGTCAAGGTCAAATTAATTTTTTTAAATGGAACACTCTACTTTGTCAGAATTTAATAGCTGGTGTGTCAAGAGATTTCTAAAAAATCTCTTGAATGTTATTCAAGATCATGTCCTGGGTAACATTCGTCAAGATCAAAGTCATTGGAGGTTGTATCTCTTATTTTTATTTTTACGTAAAAATGAATTCTTAGTGCAAAAATGAAAATAACAGATCTCCATAGTATACTATGAAAAAAATATTAGAAATCCGAAATATTTATTTTTCGTATTAAAAAATAAACTTTTTGAAACCCTTGCATTTTTGCCATATATTCCATAGTGTGGGATGTATGGCACAGAAAAAAGTATTTGGTTGTCGTAACCAAAATTTGGTAAACCCAATCAAATAATTAGCTTAAAATAGATTCAAATATTTGATTATTCCAACTAAAAAATTTAGTTCTTTTTGTTACTGTTTTGTTACTGCAATCAAAATATTTTTCTTCCTGTAAATAAAAACATATTTGTGGCAATAATATTTTAGTACAGTCATACTTATTCTAAATTACAATTTCCAGTACACTGACAAAAATTTGGTATGAATAACAACTTATTTGGTTGATATGTAACTTATGAAATTCTTTTTATTTTTTAATTTATAAATTTTGTGTCATTATAATCAAAATTACTTAGAATAAGCGCTACGGTGTAAATTAGACCTTTTTCCGCTGACACCGTCCTCTTTTTTAGGGCGTCCAGGAAGATTTTTCAAAGATATCCGGGATTCTGGAAAAATTTTCCCGGACATTCACGCCTTAAAAGAGGACGGTCTCCAAAGAAAAAGACTACGAATTACAGCTCTACAGGGTGTTTGGTAACGATCGCAAAATATTTCGTGCGTGTGTAGAACAGACTACACTGAGTCGAAAAGTCCTGTACCATTTTGCGGTGTCAGCAATAATTAAGGAGATATTAACGTTTAAAGATAACCGAATAAGAGCGTCCGGTCGACCTACTGCTGCCGAATGTACAACCCACCGGCTACGATCGCATGGCGCGCGGGCCGTTGGGAGTGGGGATGGCCTATTAGGCGCGTCGCGGGCCGCTGGGAGTGGGGATGGCCTATTAGGCGCTGTTTTCGACTCAGTGTAGTCTGTTCTACACACGCACGAAATATTTTGCGGTCGTTGCCAGACACCCTGTATATCGTACACTCGACACTGCGATCGGCGGCGTTCGTTCGCTCTCGCGGGTTGTCGGCTGGTCCCTGTGAATTATGCTTGTTGTTTTAAAAATGTTCGGGCGCACCGCGCCCTCATCGCTGCGATGCAGCGGCGTCCGGCGGGTGTAATGCCGGGTACGATGCACTTATCGGGGGTGCATCGTTACAAATTCTTTATCAGTCATTGCGTAAATAATTTTCCACTGAACACGATCACAACACAGGCAACGCTTGAACACGGCAACATGGCCACTAATGGCACTAACACAGCCAACGGCATTAACACAACGCAACGTTGCAACGGTCATCCGTTTTCTGCGCCCGGCGCAGGCATGATGCAAACAAGTCCGAACAAAAACCGTTTGTTTCCATGCACGCGCGTCGCATATTCTTACGCGTCAGGCGCGCACATTTGAAAAGAATACGCATTTGACTGAGTTTTAGGGCCGGTATTCATATACAGTCGATTCTTATATTTAAAATCATCTTCAGTACAAACTTAAAATATCATAAGTCAATCACAGAACCGTATTATATCATCTTAAGATATTATCTTAAGATGATCTCAAAATAAGAATTAACTTATATGAATATCGCGGATGTAAGATTATTCTCATTGTTAGTATTAAAATAGCGATTTTATGATCGTATACAATCATTTCCATTATAATTTATAAAAATTATATTTTTTTTTCTCAAACTTATATGCCCATTTCTATATGCCGATGTAAATTAACTTTAATTTCGATTTAAATAATACTTTTTTTATTTTTCTAATTCTTAGAGCTAGAACAAGATAAAAAATAAGTTAAACCGAGTTAATCTACACTGGTAGAAGTGGACGTTATAAAATTAATCTTTCTGATACCTGTAACTATATACTTTAATATATTGTCAGAAAAAAAATTTATTATACTTATTATATATTATATAAACTATACTCTTAACAAAATTATATTTAAGAAAACTTATAACTTAATGTATTCGCAAATTAGAATATATATACAAAAAAGGTACAGGAATATTTAAAATTTATTACGAAAAACAGCTATAATTCTAGCTGGAGCAGCAAAATATTTTTTGCGTGTAGATAGTACAAAGTTTGTACTGATATAGTTCGTCTATTTTAAACATAGTAAATAATACTTAATAAATTAAGTTTTTGATAAATCCGGCGTATATTTCGGAGTTACCTTAATCGTTATGATCTCACCCCGATTATCATGACCCGTAGACTGATCGCCTTACCGACAGGCTATAATACCGATCAAAACTACTATACTTTTTTACATCGATAAATAAAAATACGTCTAGTAATTATTTTAATATCTTCTTTAAAACTATAATCCTGTACTATATGCCTCTGCAACAAATTTGATAAAAAATCAATTTTAAATGAAAATATTAATAAAATTTCATAAGAGATCGCCACCACTCCACTCACCCCTAATGTGTATAGTTTGGCGTGATCCCGATCAATAGCAGTATTCCGGTGGATCACCCATTTTCTGAGCAAGAAGGTTAACAAAACCATTTTCATTAAGTATAATATAATGATAGCATACCTTCTTTCAGATGTATTCCACAGTTTTGTCTGCTACAATAATTCTTACGACGCAGGTATATAACAGACCTTCTATTCTCTCAGTAATGCATGAGAAATTTTGTTTAATTATGATTTGATGAACAAGACGCATGCGCACATATATAATTAAATACATTTTATTTGAATCAAAATCTCGCATCTTGTCACAATATCCAGAAAGAATTTCTGGTTGTTATGACAAGATTCGAGATTTTACAACTACATAGAACTAGAACTATGTTATAAGTAATATAATATATTATTTATTACATTATATGATGTTTAATATTTTACAGTTTGGTTGGACACATTTTGAATAGACATATGCATTATCAGAATTATGATTAATTTTAATCTCAGCGCACTCTAGCAGTTAATTTATTGTGTCAGTTGACATAAGTCGGACGAAATACAGTACTGTCTTTGTCGTCGTGTTATTTCTTGCAGTGAATTGGAACAAAATAGTATGTACCATGGCTGACGAGAAAACGTCTTCTCTTTCCGTTGTCAATATAATTTTGAGAAAAGTGTATAGAAATTTTGAAAGTAATAGTGATAGGATTAATTTGAATTTCTCTATGTTACATATTGCTTTGTAAGTACTTCATAAATGAATGCATGATGCATCATTTATCCATATTTACACTCGATGAACAACAAACAATACATTATGCAAAAAACGAAATGCCCCAATAATTAACAGAAAGACATGTTTGATCAATAATATTCTGCGGTATAGTTAACGAGAAAAATTTATCCAATTAACGAGTAATTCTGATATATTTAACAAAATACAATTATAAATGCTATTCAAAATACAATAAAAATAATATTACTACATAGTACCATAATTAAAAAATTAATAATCCAGGATTATACAAAAGTGTTGAAATATATGCATGATAACACAAAGTTTATTAAACCAATGGTTACTGTAATATTGATAAACGGAATGAAATATAAACAATAAGTAAATCGTATTTGCTTTTAATTGTTCCCTGGTAAAAATTTAATAAAGAGCTAATATGGCTCTTGCATAAATGCTATGCTGCCATATGAGGAACTAGCATGGCAAATTTGCAAGCGCCGCGCTAGCAATGTCACGTTTTTTCTAGTGGCTCTGGCGAACGACTGACGTGCCGTGACCAACGGACTGACCAGACGCCGTCAGGCGACTAGCCTGCCGTATACACATGGCACATTAAGAATTAAGAAATAATAATGGGATCGACGTCGACCCGATTTCTTTGATTTGAAGAAGTTTATTGTTGTTCCTTTCTATTAGAGTTTAAAACATAGTTTTTATAGTTTTGCAACTCTTTTTAAATGAAAGAAATATGTTTTTAAATATAACAAACAAATTTTCTTAAACGAAAACAATTCTTTTATGTAATAAAAGGTTACAGTTACTTAACGAAAAAAATTATTTTTTTTATTATTACATCAATTTTTTCGGTTCAATTTATTATTTACTTTTTCGCATATCTATATTCTGTCTTATTAACTACAATTAATTGTTAAAAATCGCATCGTATCGCCGGAAAATTTGAACCTACGATCCCTAGAACGGTAGCATAATACATTTACGTTGAGTTAATTGCACGCTTATGATCGAGTCATTGCCAACGTTACTTATATAGCTCCTACTGTAAATATTTTTTCTTAATTTCATATCTCTGCTGACTGTTTAATATTATTAATATTTGAGGAAATTACATGGAAATGAAATAATACGCTGGTATTTATTAATTTAGTTAGGAAATGATAATGACAAAACGATTGTCCTCAGTGTCGAGAGATCGTTCGACCGTGGCAGACGTGTTTCGTCTCGCTGCGATCTGAGTGTTGCATGTTTTATTTTTTAGCATAGAGCCTGTTCTACAATGTGCTCTTTGTTTCCTGTTTCTTGCTTTTTATCTTTTGCTTTTTTCTTCTTTGTGATCGTTTTATCGACAATTATATTTCTTGATATGTATTATTATATATTTTCTGTTTCTTCTGAAGTTCGTTAA
>NW_017257530.1:2772-3084 GCF_001594055.1 Mycetomoellerius zeteki | reverse complement strand
CATGCGTGATTGTGGAATTCTGTAATGAAAGCAATATTCCTCGTACTAGGGGTGTAACTCAACCCAGAGTCGTAGGAAAATAACGTCTTACAGTGGTTCGATGTATAAGGAGAATGGTGACTCGGTTATTCCTCGTTCTCAAGGTATAATTCAACCTTGAGAAGAGTGGAAGTAATCGCGGTCGCCAACTCTTTATAAATCGATGCTAATTATTATGTATGTAATTGTTCGTTGACTTACCTGCCAAGGGTTCTCTTCTTCCAGCTTGGAGGTCGGCTTCTTCTTCTTTTATATTTAAATATTATTTTACCG
>NW_017257530.1:2316-2639 GCF_001594055.1 Mycetomoellerius zeteki | reverse complement strand
GTAGTAGTAATGTTGCGTGTGCAACGCTTGGAAATTATGTACCGTGTCGCTGGTCGCGGAGTAGACTCGTAGCTTATAACTCAAGACTGTAGCTGAATAGCTAACTATCCAACTAACTGAGTACTTGAACTGTCTGAACGTCTGAATGTCTGAACGTCTGAACGTCTGAACGTCCGAACTGAGTGATCTAACTACTTGAATTGTCTGAACTGAGTGATCTAACTACTTGAATTGTCTGAACTGAGGACTGCTCGCTGGTCCTCGCTTTTATATGCTAATTCCCCACCCTGGGGTATGCCCGTGGACAAAGGGCTCGAGATGAC
>NW_017257530.1:754-1866 GCF_001594055.1 Mycetomoellerius zeteki | reverse complement strand
TGGTACAGTGGCTTGCTAGCTTGTACCAGTTAATTAATAATAATATTTTATGTAAGGGGAATTGAGGATTATATATAGTTAATAATAAAGGTGGTAATAATGGTAATAAGCGTTAGTATTAGATAGAATAGAATTTAAGTTTGAAAGGCGGCTCTAGGCGCGTCATCATGAGAATAAAAAGGTGAGTTTTGAGAACGCGAGGAAGTTGGTAATTTGGACGTGCGTTTGTGGACGCGGTTTTGGAAAGGCGGTTTTAGGAGCGTCTTGTGAGAAAGAAAAGGTAAGTTTTGTGAACGCTAGGAAATTGGTTATGTTTACAAGCTCGGTTATGTAATACTCGTTGCTTATTCCTAGTTGCGTTATTAATGTCTATTACTATTTATGTGTATTATGTAGTCGCGAAAATAGGGGACGTAACAATGGATAGAGTACTAACGGGATTACAGGGAATAGAGCTTTTTGTCTACCTAGATGATATAGTGGTATATGCGAGTAGTTTAACAGAACATGCACAGAAATTTAACAAGCTAGCTGAAAGACTAAGGAAAGCTAACCTCAAACTGCAACCGGATAAGTGCGAATTCTTGAGAAAGGAAGTTACTTATTTAGGGCACGTAATTAGTGAGGCAGGAGTAAAACCAGACCCCAAGAAATTAGAGGCCGTAAGAAATTACCCGCGACCGCGTAATGCAAAGAATATTAAGCAGTTCCTCGGATTAGCAGGATATTACCGCCGATTCATTAACAATTTCTCGCACGTAGCCAAACCCTTAACATCTCTGCTAAAAAAGGATAAATCTTTTGACTGGCGTGAACCACAGGAAGAAGCATTTACAAAATTACGTAATTACCTGTGCGAAGAGCCTTTGCTCACTCACCCCGACTTTACGAAACCCTTTATTTTAACAACCGACGCTTCCGCCTACGCAATAGGTGGGATACTTAGCCAAGGCGAGGTAGGAAAAGACCGACCAATAGCATACGCTTCGAGATTACTTAACAATGCTGAACAAAACTACGCAACAATAGAGAAAGAATCTCTGGCCATAATATATTGTACTAATCATTTTCGGCCTTATCTTTACGGGAATAAATTCACGATATTAACAGAT
>NW_017257530.1:0-655 GCF_001594055.1 Mycetomoellerius zeteki | reverse complement strand
TGTATAAAGCAGGAAAAAGTAACTGCAACGCAGACGCCCTATCTAGAAACCCCATACCCTTAACCATTCCCTAGCCAGCCTGCGCTCCCGCTTATATTCCATGACTCCGAAGATAGCGAACAAGATGAACTATTCACTCCTAGTCATAGAAAGAAAAAGAAGTCCAAAGGAAATCCCGAAGACATAAACAAACTTAACAACGAAGGTTGGGGAAAACCCCAAACAAGGAATCCCTGAGGAGCCAGTACCTCCATTAAATGAAACGCCTATAAATGAAACATTAAATCCACCAAATATCACTGATTCCCAGCTCCTTGACGAAATCACAAACAATGACACGGACCCGAACGATCTACTTAACACACAAAAGAACCAAGATGACGTAGAGGACATAAACAGTGACGACGATTCTAGCGACAGGAATTCAATAACGTGTGACAGCAGTAGTGACACGGATTACGATACGGACAACGAACCAACTCTATTCGATAAGGCCAACACACCATACGAGCTAACTCAAAAAAACAAAGTAATGTTCCATGTCTCACGCGAAAGCTTGCCAAACCGAAAGGATAATCTAGTGGTATTCATATCTCCACAAAATGAACCGCGTGACAAAGGCGCTCGTGCATTAAGCCAAGCAAAAATGTTGCCC
>NW_017257529.1:0-9678 GCF_001594055.1 Mycetomoellerius zeteki | reverse complement strand
CGCCCCATGGCTGCCCACATACTACTCTCCATACATACTCAACAATGCTATACTAAATTGGAAAGTCGGCTATTACGTGAACGAGATAGGCGTCCTTCGCTATTTCCTTCGAGTTGTTGTGTTTGGTAATTTTGTGGAAATTCGATATTTTCCGTGGGTATCGCGGAGAAAGTAACTATTTGTCGTGGTTCATTTAACGGTCGTAAATTACGAGTTCTGGTATTATTATTAAAACATTTATAAAAATATTGGACGCATCCCTCCTTTGGTACACAACAAAACTTAAAAATACTGATACATTTACTTATACATGAACACCTCGCAATTATATATAGAGTAACTAAGCCAGCAATAGTGTATATCACCCAATAAAACCAACCCATAATGCTATGATATAAAGTCTGAGTGCTATGATGCTTGCTTAATTCTTCTGCTTCTTTATAAATTTCGTCTAAAGCAGTGCTCGCTGTTTTTAGTACATGAATATCTAGGTTAGGTGTTTTACCAATATTTAATAAGTGGATATCTGAGATATTTACATTTCGTTCTTTAAGGTTCTCGCATAATTTACTAGTGTTAAGTTTAACATTGGGAATGTAATCTTTTTCGACAGTATTAATAACGCTTAAAGTTTGATTGCGCAACAATGCATTATCAGAAATAGCATCACAATCCGCAGAAAGTCTAATAAGTCCAGTTGAATATAATAACGTTCGTCGCGGTTTGTTATCTTTGCATAAAATATGAAGAGTCTCGTTACGAGGAGCTATGTATAATCAGGAATTTGTTGTTTTTAGTTGGTACCAGACGGTGTTATGAATTCGCATGAGTCGAACATCACATTCTTTTATTATGTTCTCTAACCTTGCTGACTTTAATAATTCTGATTCACAATTATAAATTGCAGAAACTTGATATAGCAAGTCCGTTTGTCTACAAATCATTACATTATTAATTTTCTTGCACTGAGCTATGTCGTATTCTGTTAAATGAGTATATAGTTGTTTGTCGGATCTAAGACCTAAGTAAGAATAAGTAGGGTTTATGAATGCATAAATGCCCCTCTCACTCTGCTTGATTGGTAACGGAATTACATGATATAATATTAAGTTATTTTGTTCAATTAAAGGTATTTCAATAACATAGATTAAATGATGATTCTTAGAATATATTTATATTGCTAACGTCGATTAGGTTAGTGAATTGATCAGGTTCCAGAGGTACAGGCAACTGTTTATTGTCCATTGCAAAACGGGTTTCTTTCAAATTATAAAACAATTCTTTAGGTGTAAGTATTTTAGGATGGACTAACCCTCGGCGCGCCAACAAAATAGCATCTGTTAGAGTTTCTAGTTCTATTGTATACTCGAGCATCATTTCTGAGCAGTCTATTAGATAAGAATTGGTCAAACTATTTATTGTACTTCAGTTATTTTTTCTACATCTTCCAACATAAGACTGCGGAGTTGCCTTAAATTAAAATCTATTTCTTTAAACTTATTATTATTTGCTTCGAAGGCATTCGAAAAATTGCCTATTGCTGCCTGAACAATACTTATTTGTTTTTTATACAAATTTGTCAATTGCTTTGAATTATCGTACACAAGGTCTATTTGTTCATTAAAATAATTGGCATCGGATGTGTCTAGTGTACCAAAGAGGATTTTCGCTATTTGACTAACAAAATCAAAGACGCCTCGCTTGGATCTTTGGTTATCAAATTCTTTAATATCAGTAGATCTACCTGTTAAATCATTGATTATTTCTCTATTAGTTTTCAAACTTTCCAGTCTTCGCTTTAAACGTTCCAATTCCTGTAATCCTGAACACAGTATATTATTCTTGTACTTGCTATAACATAAAATCTCGATTTTGTCTATATAAAATTTCAATATTTTCTCCTTTTGCTCTAGCGGCTTAAGGTTAACGTAATTTATAAATTTCCAGTGGTCTCTAAAAATATGCAAGTCCGCTAAATTTTCAAAATATACTCCAGCCAAACGCTCAAGTGGTTGGTTAATAAATGTTTCAACTGGTTCAATATCAATCACCCGTATTATCCTGCAAGGGAAAATATGCACGCTTTAGTTTATTAATATGTAAGGTTTGATTACGCCTACCCCTTTTAATTTCGTAATTAACGTCGCTTATTTGGCGAACTACTTCAAAAGGTCCGTCGTATTGATCAGTTAATTTCTTACTACTCTTCCTAATCGTTTCATGCAAAACGTAAACAAAATCTCCTGGATCTAATATCAAGGATTTTATACATTTATCATAGTACCGTTTTGAAGATTCTTTAGCTTTACGGAGATTTTACTTTGCATATTTTTTAAAATAAGACAGTCTATCGATTAAATCCGCAAGAAATTCTCTATGTGTCGTACCCTGACGTGGTTCGGAAAGTGTTGAGGGCAGCCGTGGTCTACGGCCGAATATTAATTCGTAGGGAGATATTTTCGTTCCCTCGTGATAAGACGTATTGTATGAGAACATGGCGGCATCCAGAGATGAGTCCCAGTTATCATGTTGTGAGTTGACAAAAGGCTTTAAGTACTCGGCTAGTACATGATGAGAGCGTTCTAAGGATCCATTTCTTCTTAATTAATGGCTCCCGCCTCCAGACATATAATAAGGATCCATTTGATTGTGGATGATAAACGCTAGTTTTAACTTGTTTTATTTTAAAAATTCTGGCAACTTCTTTCATTATTTCTCCAGATATATTACTACCCTGATCAGAGAGCAATTCCGCAGGTGCACCAAAAGTATAAATGAATTTATTAATAATTATATCAGCTATTGTAGTACTATTAGTATTTAATAATGGATATGCTGTGCAAAATTTCGTCAGCTGGTCTTGCGTTGTTAATATATATTTATTTCCGTTCTTTGTTTCCGGCAATGGTCCGACAATATCTATTGCAACTTTTTGAAATGCTTCGTGTCCGTAATTAGCATCGGAG
The DNA here is from genome assembly GCF_001594055.1 of Mycetomoellerius zeteki. NCBI lineage: Eukaryota > Metazoa > Arthropoda > Insecta > Hymenoptera > Formicidae > Mycetomoellerius > Mycetomoellerius zeteki. The sequence goes on along the minus strand of NW_017257529.1, from coordinate 6,712 downwards.
CTTTTGTCTTTTCGCGAACTAATTTTCGTTTTTGACAATCATGACAACATTTGACAAAATTTTTGACATCCTGTTTCATGTCGTCCCATGAATAATATTGTTGAATACGTTTTAAAGTTTTAGTAATGCCTTTATGACCGCCAATTTTTGAACTATGTAATTCTTTAAGGATATCTTGTTTTATATTCGGGTCAGTAATTTTAGTTGGGATAGATTCGAGTAAAAATACTTGTATTGGTGTATCTTTAAAAATATATTTAATCATTTGAGTTATTTTCGGTTTACTAGTACTATTTCCTATAGGAGCTATTGATATTATTTTTTGATTATGTGAAATAACATATTTTTTTAATTTAATTAAACAATTAAATATTGTTTCTAAATTTATGGATTCCTGTTTATTTTCCGTAATAAGGTTTATTTCAGTTGAATGCTTTTTCTTTATTACATTAATATTTCCTAGTGTAAGTGTCAAATTTTCTACTTTATTCCCGTCATTTTTTGACAAAGTAATTTTAATTTTGGGAGACGAACTTGTTCAAATAGTCCTTTAATTTTTTCTGAAATTTGTCGAGTTATATTTTGTGTTTTCCATAATGAATCATTCAATGCGTGTTGCAAAAATGAGCTATAACTAAGAATTTCATCATTCCTAGTTGAGGCTTCTACTTGTAAAACTGATATTTGCGGTATTCTAGAAAGAGCGTCCGCATTAGTATTTTGTTTTCCTTCTTTATACAAAACTTCATAATCATATTCTTCTAATTTTAATCGCCAACGCATTAACCGAGACGATGGATCTTTAACGTTAAAAAGCCAGATCAATGGTTTGTGATCAGTAACAATTTTAAATCTTTTACCGTATAAATATGGTTGAAAATGTTTTGTTGCCCAAACAATAGCTAAGAGTTCTTTTTCCGTAGTGTCATAATTACGCTCTGCTTTGTTAAGGGTGCGAGAGGCATAAGCGATGGAAAGGTCATTTCCTCTTTTTCCTTGTGATAAAACCGCGCCGATTCCTTCATCACTAGCATCGGTAGTCAAAATAAATTCTTTGTTAAAATCTGGATATTGCAAAATAGGTTCGCTTGACAATAATTGTTTAATTTCCTCGAAATTTATTTGTTGTCTCATTTCCCATTTAAATGGTATGTTTTTCCTAAAAAGTGATGTAAAAGGTTGAGTAATTAAGCTAAAATCTTTAATAAAACGTCGGTAATAACCTACAAGACCTAAGAATTGCCTAAGTTCTTTATGATTCTTCGGAACCGGATATTTTCTTACTGCCTGCACTTTTTCTGGATTAGGCCTCACTCCTTTGTCTGAAATTATATGGCCTAAGTAAAGGAGTTCTTTTTTGAAAAATTTACATTTATCTGGTTGTAAGCTAAGACCGGCTTCTCTTAATCGTTGGAAAAGTTGATTAAGTTTTTGTTTATGTTCTTCCAATGATTCCGCGTAAATGACAATATCGTCTAAATAAACAAAACAAACATTTCCTTGTAAACCCATTAAAACGTTGTCCATTAAGCGCTGAAAAGACGCAGGAGCATTCTTTAAATCGAATGGCATTTTTTTATATTCATAGTGATCATTAGGTGTACTAAAAGCTGTTTTCATTGAATCTTGGGGATTCATCGGAATTTGATGAAAACCCGAAGCTAAGTCGAAGCATGAAAAATATCTAGATTTTCTCAATTGGTCCAAAATATCTGCTATATTGGGTAAGAGATATGCGTCACCGATTGTTTTATCGTTTAGTTTACGAAAATCTATTACTAACCTCCATCGCTTATTACCACTAAGATCAGATTTTTTTGGTACTATCCATAATGGAGAATTAAATGGTGAAAGAGAAGGTTGTATAATATCCTGTTCAAGTAATTTATTGATTTGTTGTTTAATTTCTTCTTTATGAATGGGAGGATATCTATATCGTTTGACAACTATAGGAACATTATCCGTAATAGGAATAGAATGTGTAATTCTATTTGTTCCTTTTAATTTATCTTCCGACAGATGAAATATATCATTATAATTTTCAATTATTGGTAATACAGAAAGTTTTTCTTCCTTATTTAAGTGATCTAAACGTAAGTTTTCCTTTAATACCTTTAATCTGTCCGTTAAATTATTCGAGATCATCGAATTTATTACACATGTAGGGCTGTCCCTCGGGCTCGTGTTAATTAACACTGGCTCTACATTAATTATAGGCATCTCAATTTTTAATTCTTCCTCTGTCGTATTAATTAAATATGTGCGTGCGTTACCGTTTTTTACTTTTACAGCACTTTCTATAAGAAAAACACCTTGTGTTATTTCTTGTTGATTTATTAATCCAGTATCAATATTATTTTGATTAGTTTTAATTACACATGAGAACATGCTCCTAGCTGGTACTGTTATTAAGTTACTATATTCTAATGAATATACTTTATTGTTTCGAATTGTAACTATTTGTTTTTCAAAATCTATCTTCGCATTTTCAAGGCGTAAAAAGGTTGAGCCTATGATGCCTTGTTCTTTTAACGGAAATTTACTCGATACTACGTGAAATTCGTGAATACCATTTTCTGAATTTAAATATACAGTTCCGAGTGTTTGCTGTTTTTCTTCCGTAATGCTCTGTATTTCAATTTTATTATCCTGGTATACTAATGTGTCACGATATAAAGCATTTGCCTTTATTATATTTATATCGGCTCCCGTGTCTAACAAGAATCTATCTGTTGGGTTTCTGAGTTCGTTGAAGGGAATACAGACAACGTTTCGGGAGTTTGCTCCGATTGTGTAAGTTCGAACTCCGGTTCTATCAGATGAATTGGATTTGCGCGACTCGAGGACTGACCTTGGCGTTGCGCGCTTTTCGCTTGGCCCTGGTAGTTTAAATTTTGATTAAACTGAGTATTGTTTTGACGATAATAATTTGGTGAATTATTTGGATTATAATGATTATTATAATTTTGTTTATTATGTGTCTGATATTTATTAGCTTGAATATTGTTGTTGGATCCAGAATTGCTATCGAAATTTTGCACAGAATCATGTTTATCATTATTATTATATTGAAAATTATGATTTCTATTTCTATTTTGTGTATGAAAGGTCTTTTTCCTACATTCGTTTTCAGAATGGCCTATTTTTTTGCAATAATTACACGTTATGCAACCTGGTTGGTTAAACCTATTTTCTTTAAACCTTTCCGCGTGATATTGTGACTTTTTAATAAATCTTATAGTTCTCTCTATTGCATCTTCCAAAGTATTAAATTTTTGCACTAGGAGATGTTGATTGACATTTCTATGGAGTCCGCCTATGAAATGATCTATTAATTTATTGGTTGCAAAAACTCTTATTCCTGTCCTTGCTGCTCAATCAGGATAATTGGAGATCGCAATAATCATATCGGAATTTAATTTTCTAACTCTAGTGATATATTTTTCAATAGATTCATCTCTGTTTTGCCTAAGGTTGCTCATTTCTAATTCCCACTGTTCAAACGTTTTATAGTTGCCGAATTCTTTTATAAGTGCTTCACACAATTCCACAAGATTCGTTATTGTGTACACGGATCTAATTAATGCGGCATCGCCCGTTAATTTAGTTTGGAGGATCGCTCTAAAGAAAAATAATCTTTCTTCCGGCTCTATTAATTCTAAAACTCCTTTACAATCGGAAGTGAATTGATGGACTGGAATATTTTTACCGTTAAAAGTAGACAAGAGATTCAAACTATGGCGAGTGGAAAAATAGCTGTTAGCTGTTGAAATTGAGGATCTTCGATTTTGTTGGTCTCCATTTATGTGAATATTTTCGACATGAGATTCTAACTGTGATGACGCTTGATCGTTCATGATTAACGATGAAAGTGTATGATTAGATTCGAAGCTATCTACCGAATTACTTTCGTCCGAAGTATCTGACTTATAATGTACGCTAGAGGATTACGATAGTTCATAAAGACTTACAGTAATAGTACAATATACAGCATGGTTGACCGAAGATGTCTGCCGTTGGTCGAAGGTTCGATGTCTGAGATGTCCAAAGTCCGATGACTGAGATATTCAAGATTCTATAACCTTTTTACGTGTTGGCCGTCCACGGAGTCTTATCGTTGTCGCCGGCTCCGTCCAGAAAAAAAAATTGTCACGTTCCGTCGGAGATGCCGCTTCCTCGCTGGTTTCGTCCCGTTTGCAATACTATGGCTCCTTAACACTTTTCTTCAGATGGAGATCAGCGCAAGCTATTGCAGTACTCCACCAGAGTTTTATCGTGTAGTATTCGAGCTGCAGGAACGGTAACGTATCTGCTGCATTTGCCAGTGAAAAAGAAAAATTGCTGTCAGCCTTCAGTCTTCTACCTCTCAATGTCCTTACTGAATTGTGAGATTTCCTCGATTCAGATTTCTTCCGACAATATGTCTCCTCGTTGATTGATCTTTACTTGAAAATTATTTCAAAGTAAGACTGTTTCAAGCCGTGATCTTCTCGACAGTTAGGTACCGCTGTCACCAATTAAGATAATTCGCAATATGAAGTAAAGGTTCGACAACTGTCTTCTGACTCACAACTTTATTTGACGATGATACAAACTTACAGACTAGCGAGCAAAAGACGGTTTTGAGTGTTGTAAGTACGGCTTATGAAATTAGACTAACTTGAACGGAGCTAGAAGGATCCTTACTTCGACTAAGGAGATGGAGTTCTCTATCAATTCTAATCAATAGCGCGAGACCCTTCGAGCACCAAAAACATACGTGAAAGGGATAAAGGAAACTGAGGAATGTGTCGATGACTCAAGAATCTGTTTAGACATGGGTCATATAATATTTGTAAGACTGAATTTCAAAAGGGCCTTTAGAGTAGATAAAAAAAAAGGGTTAAAAGGAAAAAACGATAGTGAAGTAAATAAGATGAACAACCGATATGAACAGCCGGAAATAAGGTTGTCAGCAATATTTAGAAAATATATGTATATAAAACTTTATGTTAAAAACGTGACTCGACAATAGTTACGTGGCACGTAACAATACACGTCATTTGCAGATCGATATAAATCTTTCTTTTGAAGCTTTTAATCTTAGTTTCATAAACTCAGTATCCCAGGCAACCAGCTGACGTTGTAATGATGTTAATATAAGGTCAGTTTTTGACCCGGTCGACGTTATTTTTTTACGTGATATTAACGTAATGACGACGTGAGTTTGTCTAGTCAAAAATGACGTTAAGGTAATGACGTTTACTTACGTCATTAATCTTACGTAACGTGATTAACTTGACGTCTTGTTTACATCATAAATTACGTTGTAATACGCGAATAAAGACGTAATATAACACGTAATAAAGACGTATTTAAAACATAGGTAATTAAAAATACAGCATAAAGATGTTTTATTACAATATTTTATTACAATATTTATTGAGTAATTAATGTTTATTATAATATCGCATCAGTTATCATATTAAATAATAACCGATTGGATTTTTCGATGAAACGCACTCCCTCTCAACCTTTAGTTGACAGCAGTCGGAAGAAAAACACAAATAATATAAGAACACTATTTAAGTAAAATAAACAAAAAAATTCATAACTTTTAGCGTAATTATAATTACGTTATTCCCATACAGTAATATTACAATGTTACAAATATTGTAGCAATGTTATTATATATTGTTGCAATATTGCTGCTGTGTTCCGTGTTGTATGAGATTATTAAAAAAACATAACATAAAATAGAAATGTTTCTTTTAAGTAAAACAAAAATCATAAGTTTTATAGCAATTATAGCTACAGAGATCTCTACTACGTAAGCACCAATTGCACTAAACGATAGTGATATTCTATAAATGCCCTACATTATAAGGCCCGACGAACATAAACAACATAAGAGACAATAATTAAATATTGTACCAGATATTAGCATCGTAATTATAATATTAACAAACAAAAAATCCATTAAGTGTACCGAATACTGTATGTTCGAAGTCAAGGAAAAACTATTAGTTTTGCAATCATGGCATGTAAAATCTTATGAGACTTTTTGACAAAAAAAATAGCAGACGTGTTTATATAAATAATCAATGGTTTCAACACAAATAGTTTCAATATATGTTAAAGACTTATTACAAAGCTAAAATTCTACTTTCAAGATAGAAAAAGCAAGATATTTTATTTTTAACAATGCAACTATTTATATTATAGCCATTTCACATGAATGCAAAATTAAAAGCGAAAACCGAATACCACAAAGTGTCTCCACAATAAATATTGAAAAAGATTTTACTTAAAATTAAATTTTCCAAAAGCGTTTAATCATTCTCATCATATAATTATTTATCGCTTTCTCTTGTATGAAGTAGGGGAAATGATACAAAACTATTATTTTGGCTCGAAGGAAAAATAATACATTTACTGGCTATATCTGAGAACTATATACTAAATATTGTTTTCCATATATCTGTTCACAATGAATTACAAACTCTCTCAATAATTTATTAGCAGTTTTTACCCCAATTTTTTTAATCAAATAGTTGGAACAAAGAATTGAAATTGCTCAGTGAAGTAATAAAAAATTTTCATAAACTCCAATGTCAAGAATATCTTTAAAAACGAGAGGTCCCAAGTACAATAAAAATGTTCGGAACTCAGTGGCTTTCCACCTTGCTAAATCCTTAATAGCTCTGGGCTTTCTATTAATTTCTGCAGGAAT
>NW_017257528.1:62405-69492 GCF_001594055.1 Mycetomoellerius zeteki | reverse complement strand
GCTGTAAAAAACTTAAGAACATTCTTCATTATTTCTGAGTTATGAGCCTTTAAGTAAGAAATGATGCGATTTCGGCAACCTTACCCTACTACGTCCACGTCGTTGTTTCCGGGTAACGCTAAAAGTAAGAGTAAAAAAAACCTAAAATTAATAATTAATCATTGATTTTGATTTTGACTTTCTTGATCTCATAATGAAAATTTTAAAGTATCATTTCTACTGTAAAATTTACTGCTCCTTCTGAATCCGGTGTCAAAAGTAGGGCTTCCCATTTAAAAAAATGACCTTGACCTTCAAATGACCTTGAAAATTGACCTGAAGATCAAAACTGTTAGCACAGTTAGATATCCCCCGTTGTCCTCTATAATTTTTGTCTAAACCATTTTTTTGTATCTGGCGTATTTTTGGAGATATTTGGATCTGTCACTTAAAATGACTCACCCTGTATATAAATTCTTTTTATTTACCGAGATGTTATAAAAATGATGCTCAGATAGCATAACAATTCGTGCAATTCTTATACTCCTAGATTTCCTAGAAGCATTTTTTAAATGTTTGTTTTCTGAAGACAGACTTAATCGTTATTTTTTAATTAGTGATATATTCTCAATGAATTTCTCTTTAATCTCTCGCAAATAATTAAAAATGTGACATTCCCTATTTTGATACAAACATAAGAAAACAAATATTTTTATAGAGAAGCTGAAATGACGCTCATAACGGACTGCTGGGGCCTGGATGGCATAATAATTCTAACAATTCTCATTATAACCGCCTACCTTTACATGACTCGCAATTTTAAGTATTGGAAAAAACGGGGCGTGTTGGAAATAACGCCAACACCTTTCGTGGGCAATTTTATGGAATGTTTACTTCTAAAGAAAGCCTCGGCATATTTCCTAAAAGAACTGTATGACCGAGCGAAGGGTGAACCTTATATAGGTTTCTACATTCTCGACAAACCTATTTTATTGATCCGCGATCGCGAAATCATTAAGAACATCTTGATAAAAGACTTTAATATCTTCTGTGATCGATACGCCACGGGTGATCCAAAAGACCGTATTGGATACGCCAGTCTCTTCTTTATTAATAATCCTGCTTGGAAGATTGTAAGAACAAAAATAACACCATTCTTTACATCCGGTAAATTGAAAAAAATGTTTGGCTTAATGCTGGAATGTGGAAATCATTTAGATGAGTACCTCGACTCATTAAAATTAGTTGATGGTAAGTTGGAGAATATTTTGAACGATTTATAAAATTTAAAAAATGTTGAAATATAAAGACCAATCACAGATGATAAAGATCATCTGTATCGTATCTGTAAATTTTTTGTAGTACTAAAATATTTTATATATCTTATATTTATATCTATAATATATTTTGTACTTCTACACACAAAAATATTAACCCGTGATAAAAACCGAGATATAATATCTACAATTAGGCAAGTTTAATTATTTGAAAATATTGTCGGCAGGTAAGGAACAAATAATAGATGCGAAGGATATAAGCTCTAAATTAACCATGGATGTGATCAGCAGCACTGCTTTTGGACTCGACGTGAACACGTTCAAAAATCCAAACATTGATTTTCGCAAATATGGCAAGATGATATTTAAGAATAATTATAGGCGTGCTTTGGAGATGCTTTCACTATTCTTCCTTCCAAACATAGTTCGTATAGCTCGTCTAAAATTGTTCGGTGCGGAGAGCACCGCTTTTTTGCGCAAGCTCTTCTGGGAAACAATAACTAAACGTATGGAATCCGGCGAGATTTCAAAAAGACACGATCTTATTGATATTCTGATCGAACTCAAGAAAAACAGCCGTGGTGATGAAATAGAAGGCTTTGGTAAATGGAATTATAATTTAATGATTAAACGAACTTACCTGTAAGTGAAGTTCTATCATAATTGTATGAAGCGCCTCTTCCGAAAGATAAAACGTAATACTCTTCAACCATATGCCGGGGCGCCACAAGCTTCAAAGTCAAAATGTCTACCATCTACAATCCCGGTCCGGGCGTCATTCTATTCAAAGCCCAGCCGCAGCCAAAAGCCAAACTCAATCTCTCGGGGTCCGAAAGCTATCGGACGTGGGTCAAGGGGGGGACCTTATCTTTCGGAAGAGGCGCTTCATACAATTATGATAGAACTTCACTTACTAAGTTCGTTTAATCATTAAATTGTATTTCGCGCCTCTTCCTCAAGATAAAACGTAGATGTTGAAAGATGGCTGCGGCTTTATCTCAATCCTCTAGTATGGCCTGTCCGAACAACCTCAAGTCTTGGATAATAGGCCTATCGTAAAATCTAGCGAACGTGGTTGAACTTTCTGTCCATCCAGCCGATTTCCGAATAACATCCATGCTAACGCCTTTTTTTTTAGCAGCAGATGTAGATGCATGCCTAGTGCTATGAGCTGAGAAAATTTCTGTATTTATGCTACTCTTATGTAACATGTCCTTTAGCCATCTGCTCAAGGTCTGAGACGAAACCTTCTTGAACGGCTTCTTGAATGAAATGAACAAAGGTTTATTCTTACCCCTGAGATCTTTGGTTCTCCTAAGATACCACTGAAGAGTCCTAGCTGGGCAAATATTCGGATCTTCCTTATAAAAAGGTAAAACCAATAATGGTTGCTTTGCCCCCGGTCTAGAAGTCTTAATTCTATCCGGAATTTTAATTTCGATCAAATCCTCTTTAATGACAATATTCCTAATATCTATTAACGACAAGGTTTGGATCCTTTGGCCAGATACTAAAGCTAGTAATGTAACTAACTTTTTACCAAGTTTATCTAAGGATAAGTCTTCATTTGTCAAATCTTTAAAAAATTCTAAAACGATCTTGGGGTCCCAAGTGGAGTCGTACTTCGGCTCTGACGGTCTCAACCTAGACAGACCTCTGAAGAATCTCCTGACCCTCTCATTTTTCCCAATTTTCGGTCCCAGGATAAGGGAGATAGCAGATCGAATGCAATTAAGAGAGCCATATGATGCTCCTTTTTCGAACTCCAAGGACAAAAACCTAATAACATCAGGCACTTCAGCTTCATACACGGATAACTTGTTAGCCACGCAAAAAGACCACCATTTTTTCAGGGAACAATCATATTGTCTAAGCGACGACTCGCTTATAGAAGCCATCGAAATCCTTATGGCTTCTTCTGGAATTCCATTTGTCAGAAATGCTTCCCAGATAACTTCCCTACCACCAGGGTAAGTTTCCTCCACAGAGGGTGCGGCTCCCTGTCCAAAGAAAGTAAAGTATTTCTGTTAGGTTTGAAAACTAACGGATCCGATTCCAGCATTGAGCGAAATAAGGGAAACCACGGCTGCGCCGGCCAAAATGGTACCACTACTATTCCTTTCGCTTCATCTGCTCTGATCTTTTGAAGAACTTTAGCAACTAATATAAAAGGTGGGAACGCATAAAAAAAGAATTTACTCCAATCCAAGGTAAAGGCGTCAACTGCTATCGCGCCAGGATCTCTTATCCAGGAGACATACTTTTCACATTTCGCATTAACTCTAGTTGCAAATAAGTCTATATCTGGATGTCCCCATTTATTAAGAATCTCACGAAAAACTCTCTCTGATAACTGGAACTCTGTTTCGCTTCCTAACCTTCTTGATTCGAAATCTGCTTCCGAATTATCTCTGGACGAAATATATGATGCGAAGATGAATAATTCACGTTCTTCGCACCATTTCCAGATGGACTTAGCAAGGCTATTAAGTTCTGTGAATCTCACACCACCCATGCGGTTTATGTACGAGATGGCATACGAGATGGCGATGGTGGTGTTATCGATCCTTAAAAGAATATTACAGTTTCTGAGTTCGGAAGCGAAACACTTGAGACCAAAAAAGACTGCAAGTAGTTCCAAACAATTAATGTGAAGTAACTTATCTTTATTGTCCCAAAAACCATGTGTTCTATCCTCACCGCACGCTACTCCTCAACCGGAACGAGAGGCGTCGGAAAAAATAGTTAGTTTGTATTCGCGATTCGCAATACTCGAAACTCTATCCAAAATGTTATGCTCCCACCATACAAAATCTTCCTGTAAGTTCTGATTCAAAAGCATAACTGCTTCATAGTTACCCCTGGCTTTCTTTAAGGCTAAATATTTTTCTCTCTCAAAAAACTTAACGTGTGCCCAACTATATTGAATAGCCGCGCAGCAAGATACTAACGAGCCTATCAGACATGCGAAGTCTTTAATCTTACACTTCTTTAGTTTTTTGAAGACTTTTACTTGACCTAGAATTTTCTTTCTCTTTTCCATTGGTAACTCTAACGTCATTGACCGTGAATTCAGAACAAATCCAAGAAATGTACAAATTTGTGATGGAATTTTGTAACTCTTTTCCTCGTTAATTATGAATCCTAAGCTTTCTACTAATTCTACCGAAGCCTTTATATTATCCAAGCACTCCATCTGCGAATTACCAAAAAGTAACAGATCATCAAGATAAATGACTGAAAGATATCCTAAATTACGTAAATGACATACTATTGGCTTCATAAGTTTTGTAAAAACGTAAGGAGCCGTATTTAGGCCAAAGGGTAAGCAATTAAATTCATAAAGAACACCCTTAACTGAAAATCTTAAGAATTTCCTGTAATCCCGCTCAACAGGGACCAAGTAATAAGCATCTCTAAGATCCAGCTTACCCATGAAAACATTAGGGCTAATCAGACTGCACGCTGTCCTGATGTCTTCCAGTTTAAAATGCTCCGTCTCGATAAATTCATTTAACGCCTTAAGGTTAAGAATTAACCTGCTCGATCCGTCTGATTTGGGGATTAAGAAAATCCCGGATAAGAACTGGTCCTTACACGGATGGCAGCGACTAATAGCCCCCTTCGAAATCAATTTCGCAATGTGTTCTCGAATCTCTGTTTCTTCCTCTAGAGACCATGAAGGATCTTTAGGAACCGTCTCCTGCAAAACTGACCTCGAAAAAGGAATAGTATAACCCTCAATCCAACTCAAGATTCTGGAATCGGCGGTTATATTTCTCCATTTCTCTAAGAAAAAACTCAGCCTACCCGCTGGTTTATTTACCTCTGCTACTACTAAGTCTTCTTCTGTTGGCTGTTCTGGGCCAACGGACGTGATTGGGCATTGTCGCGATATGACGTGTTCTGGTTGGCTACGTTCCTTCTGCCCAACTCTGGTTGTAGAACCTGTTCCGGTATCCGCCTGACGTCGTCGTCTTGAAAGATTGACGACGAGGCGGGCCCTTGAAGTTTTTTGCCTTTCCTGAGGTTGTCAGTTTCGCTTTTAAATCCTTACTGGATCTTTCAATGGTCTTTGCTGCTTTAAGTCGGTCTCCTAGTTTCTGGCCAAAAAGCCATTCTCCTGCTGTCGCTGATTCTAATGTCTCCTTTTGTGAACTGCTAATAGCGGTAAGAATCAGACTACGAGTTAAAGACTCGTCCCTCCCGGGCAGGTCTGCCATTAATTGTGCAGCATCGCTAAGCTTCTTTAAGGGTATCTGGGTAGGAGATAACTTCTGATCCTCGTTATCGACCTTGTTATTCTGGATAATCTCGGTGATAGAACTACCCATTAAGGCAAGGCAAGCCGTGATTTTCTTTTGCTTATCTATGATACGATTATCCCGCTTTACTGCTGTTTCGTTCAAGGAAGCCTTGAGTTCTTCATTAAGTTTTGGCGGGTCAATCACAACGCAATTCTTTGGAGGCGTGTGATCCTTAATAAGTTTCTCTCTCTCCTTCTTTGGCAACCCTTTCTTTAAAATATCCTCCAAACGAATCGCCACGCTCTTTGGAATAGCCAGGGCTAACACTCTCTCTTCCGCGACTCTACTTCCAATGGCTTCCAAAATTTCCACTTCCAGATCCTCTGTGACAACTTCTTCATTTAAGCCAGTTGTATCTATCTTCTGCGTGTTTGAAGAGGAATCCTTCTCTTCTGTCTTTGACGACGGTAGGTCCTCTGCAGATGCGTGGACATCAGCCTGAACTGATACAGTATGGCTAATCGACTCAGGATCTCTCGGCGATATCAGAGACTTATCTCGGAAGTGACTTCCGATGCCTCCGGAATGAAGCATTCCTTTGGTGAGAGAGAATGACTATAACGATCCTCGGGGCTCTGAGCCAGAAGATCCGATTCTGCGCAATCGCAATTTGCTCGCCCTCTAAAATCCGAGCTTCTAGACCTCGAATCATGGTTTCCTAATAATATAAAAAAAGGAAAAACATACACCCAATCATATACAGGGTGTCTAAAAAAAAAACGGATCGAAACATAATGGGGACGTAGATTGGATCAAGGGGAACAAAATAGTTTTGTACCATTTTGCAGTTGACGCAATATTTAACGAGATATTAACGTTTAAAGATAGGCGAATACAAGCGTCCGACCAGCCTACTCATGTCCTGCTGTCGGCAGGACGGCCTACCGTCCCCACCGATAGCATAACGCGCCGGCCGAGCGGCGGGCCGCGAGGTGCGGGGACGTGTGTGAAGTTGGCACCTCATCTTTTGGCACCGCAAGTTTTGATAAGAGTTCCATTGGCACCCGCAATAGTTCTATAGTTCCTGATAAGTTATATAAATAGTTCCGTTGATTTAGCTAAAAAAAATAACACTTGAAAATTTGAGGTGCTAACTTCCCGTGGCACCGCAAAATTCGAAAAAATCAATCGAAAACAAGTAATCTTATAGTTCTCGATGAGTTCTACAGTTCCTGATAGGTTTTAACAATAGTTCCGGCCTCTAAGTAATTTTAAATAATAATTAAAACCGCGCGCTGGCACCGCGCTGGCACCGCACCACAAGAGTAAAGTACCTCTTAACAGCCAGTTCCAGCCTTCTTTTCGGCATTTTCCGATAGTTCTACAATAGTTCCAACGATTTCTATACACTTCGTTCAGAGTTCTGCCATTTAAATATGTTTAAATAATTTTTTAATCTGAGCGCTGGCACCGCACCACAAGAGTAAAGTACCTCTTAACAGCCAGTTCCAGCCTTCTTTTTGGCATTTTCCGATAGTTCTACAATAGTTCCAACGATTTCTATACACTTCGTTCAGAGTTCTG
>NW_017257528.1:468-61879 GCF_001594055.1 Mycetomoellerius zeteki | reverse complement strand
CAGAACTCTGAACGAAGTGTATAGAAATCGTTGGAACTATTGTAGAACTATCGGAAAATGCCAAAAAGAAGGCTGGAACTGGCTGTTAAGAGGTACTTTACTCTTGTGGTGCGGTGCCAGCGCTCAGATTAAAAAATTATTTAAACATATTTAAATGGCAGAACTCTGAACGAAGTGTATAGAAATCGTTGGAACTATTGTAGAACTATCGGAAAATGCCGAAAAGAAGGCTGGAACTGGCTGTTAAGAGGTACTTTACTCTTGTGGTGCGGTGCCAGCGCGGTGCCAGCGCGCGGTTTTAATTATTATTTAAAATTACTTAGAGGCCGGAACTATTGTTAAAACCTATCAGGAACTGTAGAACTCATCGAGAACTATAAGATTACTTGTTTTCGATTGATTTTTTCGAATTTTGCGGTGCCACGGGAAGTTAGCACCTCAAATTTTCAAGTGTTATTTTTTTTAGCTAAATCAACGGAACTATTTATATAACTTATCAGGAACTATAGAACTATTGCGGGTGCCAATGGAACTCTTATCAAAACTTGCGGTGCCAAAAGATGAGGTGCCAACTTCACACACGTGGTGCGGGGATGGTCTGGCAAACGAGCCACTCAGAACGGCGCGCATGGGGAGGAGAAGGATAGCGCTTGAGCAGTAGGCTGGTCGGACGCTTGTATTCGCCTATCTTTAAACGTTAATATCTCGTTAAATATTGCGTCAACTGCAAAATGGTACAAAACTGTTTTGTTCCCCTTGATCCAATCTACGTCCCCATTGTGTTTCGATCCGTTTTTTTGAGACACCCTATATACATTAAAGTATACACATACATATGGGAACATATGTATACATGTGAAATCGTTCGTAAAATACGAACCTCTAACAATTGATAAAATCCCTTGTTAGTATATGTGTGCGTGTGTGTGTCTTGCACACAAGGCGTTCTATCGTGATTCGTCTGAGACAACACTCGCCAACAGGTAAGAGCCTGTGGCCCGTCTATAGGTTAGAGCCTATGACGCGACGAAAAACGCGCAAGCACAACGCTCGCCAACAGGTAAGAGCCTGTGGCCCGTCTATAGGTAAGAGCCTATGACGCAACGACACCGTGCAAGTATTCCGCAGAAATCTGCGTTAATCCCCTTCCCCTCTACGTGGCGTAGATGCAGGAAGTTTCCACTAAATATCTCACCTAACCTAGAACTTTACTTACTCGATTCTCCTCTTCTATAACGACCATGGTCGTTATATCTCTTAAATTCCTTCATCAAGCGTCTCATCTTTCTCTCTAATCTATTTTCCTTAGAACTTTCCGAACTAATGCTTCTGTATTTTCTCTTTCCCATCTTTATTTCCGGTAAGACGGAAAAAGTGATGTGGCCTCGGCACAAAGAAAAAGAATGACGCCCGGACCGGGATTATAGATGGTAGACATTTTGACTTTGAAGCTTGTGGCGCCCCGGCATATGGTTGAGGAGTACTACGTTTTATCTTGAGGAAGAGGCGCGAAATACAATTAGATATATAGGTTTTATATACAGGGTGAGTCACTTAAGATCGGCCACCCGAATAACACCCACAGTTTTGGAGATAGGAAAAAATGTTTCAGATGAAAGTGGAACGGTTTCAAGGGGGATATATTTTGGTCATGTTGTTTTTCTTCGAGGTGGAAGCGTCAAAAAAATATGAAGATCACCTCCTTTTTTTTAATGGAATTATATAATTTTTTTTACGTAATATGATTCCTTTAATTATTCTGCATAAAAGTATTAAGGTAGAGATATAAAAAAAACAGTAGTTTATGAAATATTTTATACTTTATTGTGACACATATTGACGTAAAATGTTAAATAATTCGTAAACTATTAATTTTTTTATAATCGCGCGTACCTTAATATTTTTATGAACAGAATAATGAGATGAATCAATTGGTGGAATGAAAATACATAGTTGCTTATTTAAAAAATTATCCATTTTACATACATATTTTTTTTTAAAGCAACTGTGTGTTTTCCTTCCATCAATTGATTCATCTCATTATTCTCTTCAAAAGTATTAAGGTACGATTATTAAAAAATTAATAGTTTACGAGTCATTTAACATTTTACGTCGATATATATCAGAATAAAGTATAAAATATCTCGTAAACTATTGGTTTTTTGATATGTCTACCTTAATACTTTTATATGCAGAATAATTAAAGGAATCATATTGTGTAAAAAAAATTATACAATTCCATTTAAAAAAATGGAGATGACCTTCAAATCTTTTTGGCGCTTCCACCTAGAAGAAAGACAACGCGACCAAAACACGTCTCTCTTGAAACCGTTCCACTCTCATTTGAAACATTTTTTCTTATCTCCAAAACTGTGGGCGTTATTCGGGTGGCCGATCTTAAGTGACTCATCCTGAATATAAGAATAAATAAAGATATGTAACATCATAGCTTACAATAATAAAATTAGACAAGTAAGCAATAATAACGTGTAAAAAAATGTCATATGGATTTCGTACAACTCATCTATTCACAATCTTGCATTGGATGCATTTCAATGTCTTCTCGAAGCCGAGGTATCCCAAGTCATTCTTTGATGGATTGAACAAAGAGGAATCATTAGCTCATCTCCTTTATGTTTACACGGGCCTCTTGAATGTAAGCGCCGATCTCTCCACTGTACGTTCCAATCTTTCAAAACATTCGTACTTTCGCTTCTTCTCTTCCTCGGACAGCGAAGAAAAACGTGCTCCATCCGTTTCGAGCTATCTCGATTGAATTCGCGACACGACTTATGCCCAATTTCTTCATTTCTAGATAACTTTATTCAAGAGATATCTTCCAGAATACAATGGAAATATCTCCTGGATAAGGTTATCCGCAATTTATCTGGAAGTGAAGAAATTGGGCATTAGGGCATCCCATAACTGTGTGTATTTCCTTATAAGCTAAACCGATTAGGCGCGTAATAGTTCCTAATTCAGCTCCTGATATGTATAACAAAAATATCGTATGTCATCGTACAACTCATCTATTCGCGATTCTCGTAAGGGTGGGATTTCATTTATGCGTTTTTGTCATACAACAAATTTTTCAAGCCTGTTGATTGGCTATACTCTTTAGGATAAAGAGATCCGAGGACCTCTTTGTCCTTCTCTCTCTCTCTCTCTCTCTCTCTCTCTCTCTCTCTCTCTCTCTCGTACGACAAAAACGCACAAATAAAATCCCACCCTAAGACTGCTACCGTTATCATAATTATCATCTTTTTACATGCTACGCGCGGTATTCCCTATTCCGCACGTCCTTTTATAGAAATCGACAGCGCTTTAGTCTTCATGGGGCGCTGCTCAAATGATTCGATAGCTATTTTTCTACAAACGATAATCAATCTTAATTGCAGCAAATACGGAGGCTTTCAAAAACTCTACAAATGAAATTAAATTTCAGAATTCGATGGGGATGATCTCATAGCGCAAGCGGTCAGTTTCTTCTCAGCCGGTTTCGATACGTCCGCAGTACCTATTGCTTTCACGTTATACGAACTCGCATTACAACCTGATATTCAGAACACCCTAAGAAAAGAAATACACCAAGCGCTCAACAATTTCAATGGAAAAGTTACATACGATATGGTGCGCTAAAATATTATCTGTTCCATCAAATAATTTCTGTAAAAAATGCTGATATAAATATTGTTTATATTTTTGCCGAACCAAATACTTTTTTCATCTACCGATTTCATTCCTAAGTGAATTTTAAAACTTGATAAATCTTCAATATGTAAAAATAACATTTTTATTCTACTAGATCACGTCGCTACCGTATATGGATATGGTGATGTCGGAAATTTTAAGAAAATATCCACCAGTGGGATTTCTGAATCGCAAGACAATGGAGACTTACCAAATACCGAATTTTAATCTAGTACTTGAGAAGGATATGCCGGTTTATATCCCAATGCTTGCTCTACATTATGATTCGGAATATTTTCCTAATCCTGAAAAATTCGATCCAGAGCGATTCAATGAAGAGAACAAACGTAATATGCCATCATGCGTTTACTTCCCTTTTGGAGACGGTCCACATGTGTGCATAGGTGAAGAAATTAATTTTAATTATCATATCAAGGAAAGATTAAAATTGCCAATCACACGCGAAATTAAAATCAGTAAAAAAAATGGAAGATGACTTTATAACTACACAAATTTAAAATTTTATATTTAGACAATTAAGTTACGTACGAGTTCTTGTATTTGAATTATAAAATTGAATTTGAAAACATAAATTAAGTAGCGTATATTTTAAGATGTTTTTTACATGCACAGATTGCGTTATAAATAAATTAGAAATAAAGAAATCGGCGGAAATAAATTATGATACCTATATATACAATTACTTAATATTGATGCGATAAAATCTCAAATCATGATCATTGATAGCGATTATGCAATATTATTCAAGACCTTTTTTAGTTTAACTAGACTCTATGATTACAGAGAATTATGGAATTGATAATTTCAATTAGTTGCAAATATAAGAAAAATAAAATCAATTAACATTTAGAAATTAATTTTTTTTTTTAAGATAATATAATAAGTTGTATATTATTGTACATTTTACAGGTACTCGCTTTGCATTTTTACTGATGAAATTGACGCTCATTAAAATATTGAATAAATATGAAGTAACACCATGCGAAAAAACTATGATACCAATGATCATTGACCCAACAATGGTTATGACAGCACCGTTAAATGGCGAAATATATCTCAACATGCGAAAAGCTAATACTGTTACTGATTAAAATTTGACAAAATAATATTGATATATTATGGTATAATCACATTTTTGTATTAACATTGTACCATTTACAGGCTAATCTGTAAGAATAAATCGAGAAATTTTTTAGCATGAAAAAACTTCAATTCTTACTTCATTATACTCTGGTAGTTGCAAAATGAGGAAAATTCAATTTAACTAAACTTCAGAATAATGACTCTACAACTATCAACATGAAACTTAAAATATATCTTGCTTACTTATTAAATTATAAAAGATAATAATTAAAGAGGGATTTTTGTCAAATATTTCTTCATCACCCGCAGAATGATGGTTTTTCTTTTATTCGTCGACATTGTAAATATACAGGGTGTTTCCAAATTAAATGGCAAAACTTCGGGAGCGTGTAGAGGAGTAAAAAACTAAGAAAAAAAGTCCTATAGACATATGCTCGTTTTTGCTCCGTTTCAGAGAAATCGAAAAAAAATGTTTACATTTCTTGCCATATCTAGCACCGATTGATATATATATATATATATACATATACAGCTATGTATATATCCATTTTCATTCACTTACTCTCATTTACAAAAAGACTAACGATCGATCACGCGGGCAAGCTACTCGCCGGGCGATCGACCATGTGGATTTACTTACAATTATGCATCTGTAATATGTAACTACGACATCTCGGAATCGAATGGAATGATTGATACCATATATCGATAGTATCTTTTATATATTACATATATAAATATATATATTTGTATATATATATTTTTATATATAAATATGTATACTTTTCTTCGCGCGTTTTGTTCAGTGACGGTTTATAATATGGTTTGCGATGATTTCAATTTGTAATATAAATAATACACACGATTACATATAACGTGTTGATCGTATACATAAGCAGCTCTAGTTCCCTTTTTCAAATATAATCCTTCTGATCGCATTTCATAGGAATGTTTATCTTATATATAACTCAACAGGATCGGAGGATTATATCTGAAAACATACATTCTAACTGTACAGATTACAAGACTGATAGAACTGGTTTGTATCTTTCTTTTTCTCATCAACACGCCTACGGTTAGAATAATATACACTAGATACTAGTGCATTAATTGCAAATATCTTTTCACATTTTTTTTGAAACCTCTCAAAAACGTCATTAAATGTAAAACAACAAATCAATGAGAAATAAGAAATTTTCAAAAGTTTTGTTAAAAGTTAAATATTTTTATTTCGAACGCTAACATAAATACAAAGTTAAAAATTACTGCAACGTGATTTGTTTTTATTTCTAACTGTGTCAGGAAGACGTTACAAATATTACGATTTTTTAATTTAGGTATCGATTATTCTATTTCGTCGTAGAATAGCAAAAGTAATGACACTATATTGACGCCAATTAATCTGATTAAAATAAATGTTTCTCATCAAACAAGATTAAGATTGAATTGAAGATGAAACAATCGTTCTTCAATTCTAAATGATATCGCGTAAAGGAAAGAAATACGCCGCCACTGAACAACAATAAATCAGTACATTTCTTCCGCAATGCGTGTGTGGGATTTCTATCGATACTTTCCACACAGAATTATACATGCTTCCATACACAATACCATAACATAATATCGATAACATTAAAATATCGCGCTAGTAACTCGCCCGCGAGCATTAACTATATTTTTGTTCTTCTCCCCTTAACTCTTCATATATATCAGGTAAATATATATAATCTATTTATTTATTTATATATATGTAATTACTTTTGTTCATTATGTGTACATGCATGTACGTATATACGTGTACATATATATCATATACATACATATACACATAGATATATACATATAGGATATTCCATTTTTATTGAATTATCTTATATCGATATAAATACAGATATATGCATCACATATATCTGTACATATATACACGTTCTTACGTGCATTCAAATTACGTCGTACGCATAAATTTTATATAATTAACATTCCCCTAACGATGAGACCGATGCAACAATCGCGACTGATTTCTTTTTTTCTTCTCTCTTGGCAATCGGTGACTTAATTTAACGCCATGTGGAAAAGGGACGGCGAGAGACGGAGAACGGATCTTGTATAAACACGAAATTTGTCCACGTGATTCAATTATTCGAATTCACGGAGGACACACATCGAGAGGTTTTGTATTAGAATTCGAAATCGCTACGATACACAAAGCTGTTTAAAAATAATATTAATCACAATTTGAAATGTCAACAAAGCTGCACTAGTTAACATCTTTATAACCGCGTTTTACTCAAATGTGTTTATTGTGCATTGAGCTTACGCCACTTCTACGAACATCTCATATGTCGCTATGGTAATAACATTTTATAAGCTCGTTAATTATTTTAATAATTATCGAACACTCAAAGGATTTCAAATTAGAAATGACATTATCATAGCGGATTACTTTTTAATAGCAATTGGTATCAATGTTAGCATACAGCAATTATTCAATAATTAATAATTTAATTTAACCATTAATAATTATTAAATGTAAAAATATATTTGATGATTGAGTAATAAATCAAATTAATTTTCTGTCAACACATCAAGCCGTCTTATTTTTACATGAGAACGAATACGTGGAGGAAAGCATGGAAGAAGTGAGAACTTTCTACAAAAGTTCTAAAACAGTTGCAAAACTTCTAAAGTTCCCTTTCATATTACTTCTCTGTGTAATATTAACTATAAAAGGAGCATTTTAAAAATTGGTAACTTTGGTTAAACAAGATTGTCGTATACACAATAAATTGATAATTTTGGTATAAAGGTATAATAATAAATAAAGTTAAGCGTGTTAAACACCGATTTCTTCTCTTCAATGTTAATATGAAAATGGAGACCACAATGAATTATGCGAACGCGTTTAAATGTATTTTATCCCAATAATTGACGACGATAATTGGAATATGAGAAAAATTCTAGAAGGACTAAAGATTCAATTGACGAGTAAAACGATGCCGTATAATACGGTTCGATTGGCCCATTGCATTCCTTTTCATATTATTAATATATTTCTTTTTTATTCATTTATTATGCATCTCTGATCATTAGACACTGGAGAAGCGATGATCAACGATCTTATAAATTGAATTTTACTCCACATTCTATTTTAAGAAACTTAGATTTTAATTTAAATATATTTTTTGGTTATCTCTGAAAATCGTTGATTATGTTTTAATTAAGTCTTTGAGAAATAGTCGAAAGTGTCGAAAATGTAAGAAATTGTAGATGAAGGTCTGACTAGTTTCGGAAAAAAGTACCCGAAAATACACTGATCCGAAAATATATTGACTAATTTTAAATTTAGAAGAAATTTATAAAAAACTATACACTAATGTTTTTATTTATAAGAGTCCTTGTATTAGAAAATTTAAAAAATTAAGATAATTTTTCATATTTGCATGGCAAGTCCGTTTAATATAATACAATAATAACTTTATTAAATAATTATTCATTTCTGTAAGGAGGACATACTTTTGAAAGATTAAAATCGAGAAATTCAAATTTTTCGCTACTGTATAATTAGAAAAAGTTTTAAAAATAATTTTTTAGTTTTTGAGTACCTTTTTCCAATATCGATCTTGAACACTAATAACGATCAGGCACAAAGAGCAAGCGATATAAATGAAAAAAGTACATTTGATTTTTTGTGGGATATAAAATAGAAATATTTTAAAAACAATTTAGTCATGATACAACTCTTCTACAATAAATACTTGATTGTTTCATTCAAGTTTAATCTATACAACTCGAGAAAAAAACTTGCAGTTTGATCATATTCTCATTAACATTATTAATTTGCAATGTTTTAGTATCCTTACATAAAAAAAAATTTTTTTAATTAATTTTTGTTTTCAAAAGTAATAAAAATAATATTTTCGCATTATTCACATTATCCTATTTTTATTTATTGAGAGATATTTCGCACAGTGTTTCATTGATTCGGATAAAATCTAATTGAGATTAGAATTTCTAGATAGAAATTTTATTTCTACGATTACTTAGTAATCTTATTTCGAGAATCAAATGCCTTTTTTCATCCACATCACAAATTGAAAATTTGATTATTTATTATTATAATATGCGTTATACATTAACGCCACTTTCTTATAATTGCATTTTTCTATTTGTTTCAAGTTTTCCTTTTCTTAAATATTCTTTACTATTTTTTCGACAGTAGCTTTCTTATATTGTAAGAAAATGTGAATACACTAATTTAATTCTGAAACTCGTGAAAGAGTTATAAAAGATTTACTGTGTCTGATATAATTATCTAGTTTTCGATTTTGTGTCCCGACAGCAGAATTTGCTGAATAAGAAGATTGCGCAATTAACACAATCTTTATTCTTTCTCTTATACATAGAGTTTAAAATTAAAATTAATTATTTAATGTTTTTACACATAGCTTTTCCGCTTGTGTCGTCATGCATTCAGTTCCATTTAATTTAATCGACAAATCCTAATTTTATGGCATGGAAAAAAAGAGAGAGAGGAACAAATCATTTATCAAATAATCGGTCAAATAATTGACAGAATCGTTCGCTCGTTCGTTCACTCGTTCGCTCGCACATCGAGTTTCTTCTCACGAAAACCGTCACAGAAAATAAAATGCGCCTGAAACCAACTCTTTTTCCTTAAAAACAATAACATAAGACTAGAATTCAACAATACATACGGTTTTTAATCGCTGTACAAACGTAGTTGATAAAGTATAAAAGTATAAACAGATAAACATGAAAAGCAAGACGCCGTATAGAAGTAATTCGCACATAATGCGTATGTTAAGAAACCAAAATTATGTGTTTGAATTTTTAAACGGAATAATCATAGGAGAGGACAGTTCGTCAAGAGATCCATGAAGAATTGGGTGCTTCTTTGTTTCGAAGTTTACTCTTTCTCGCAGTGTTTGATGTTTGATGAGACATTGAGAACATTTCACAATATTTCCAATCCGCCAATCTCTTTCAAAAAATTTTAGCCAGATTTGTTTTGCTTGATTAATACATCAGCGAAAACAAATCATTTTTCAAGCTTGATTGCACTTTAATGACGTAGCTAGATAAAAGACAGCCTGCGATACAATTATCAACAAAAAAAAAAAACAATTTTACTGAAGTATTTAAAAATTTAGCTACAAACAGATCTGAAAATAATTTTGTTGGATTATCAAAACACTTAAGTATATTGTACAATGAGTAATGCTACAAAAAGTTTTGACATTTTAGCAACTAGCTTAAGCGTCTTAATTTTGTGTGTGTGTGTGTGTGTGTGCGTGTGTGTGTGTGTGTGTGTGTGTGTGAGATGTGATGTGATGTGATGTGATGTGATTATCCTATATAATTATAATTATTTGATGGTCTAACAAAATTATTTTAAAATTTATATCTAGCTAAATTCGAGGAAGTTATACGATTTACAGATTATCTCAGTGTCTTGAGACATCGTTAAATGCCAACATTGCAGTTAACTTCATCAGGACAAGAAGCAATCTGATACTCTGGAAGTCATAGTTTTTCTAGGGAATTCTCTTTCTATACGCTGCTCAGATCTAGCTAAATTTTTTAATTCTTTAGCAAAATCGTCCTGTCCGTGTAGCGGAAATTTCTCCGATCAAATGAATCGATGAGACTTTTCACCGCGTGAATCTCAACGAACAGTGCAATAATTATTCCGACAAATCTATCTCATTTTCTCTTTTCACCGTGGCAACTGCCAATTTTAGGTAAGGTGAAGTTTTTGCGAGAATGAAAATAATCTAAGAATATTCTAGGATTCGAGAATATATGTGTATACATGTCTCTTTTTTTTCAGAATTGGAATAATCACATGTTTTTGGAAAACAGTTATATCTCCATTTTGAGAATATTGTCCAGGAATTTTGAGAATATTACCTAAAAACACGTGATCATTCTCAGGATATTCTAGAAGCAGTCAGAGAATATTCTCTTATCCTTACATCCTTGATTACATAGTTCGTGAAACTTAATCATCATACATCGATACAACAGAGCCATGTTTACATATCTACTTGTTTGTCTTCTTCCTCTTCCTTTCCGTTTAATTATCCACTTGCTCGTGTATATTATAGATTTATATATATTTTTTTTATGCACAATGGATATGTATATATCCTTATGTCTTTGTATACATCTGCACTTTACCTATATTTATATATGTATAGTAACGAACAACATTAATGATTACGCATTAGGCTACTCTTTAATTGGACAATAAATAAAATAGTTTATATATATAGCATACATTTCCTTGTATTCCACAGGCCGTAGGTGCCCTTCACAAATAAATGTATCTCGATTTTTGCGATCGTCATGATGTAAAACACTCAAAGTCGATAACACGAAATAATGGTCTGAGGATTCCTCTGCAAGAAGAATTTTAATTCAATAACGGTAATCATATATTGTATTTATCTAATGTTTTCTCGATAAATAGCATATGCTCGAGCAAATACGTTCATTCAAATTGACCGTTTCCAATATTATACATGGAGAATACATTTAATTCGTATATTACAAATTCATCGTGCACTGCGACATTGTGAATTACTCACAAGAATTTATAGTACATTTTATTTCGCAAAATAGAATATAGTTGACGCGTTCGATTGGAGATTTATCCACCGCAATTATTAATCTATTAACAACAATTACTGTCACGATGATAGAGAAGTACGCGAGGTAATTCTTGCATTAGAAAATTTAAACGTCTTAAAAAATCTTTTAGAAATCATTTTATTCGTTTCTTTTTTTATGAATGTAAAGATTTTCTCGGAAATTTCTTGGTCTAAATTAGCTTCTTTAGATATTGAACTTTCTCGCTCGAGTCTTAGCTATTGCAGCAGAACAAGTTCTCAGGCCACCAGCCGCGGAGGCTGAGTTTCTTGTCAGAGGAATCCTCGACCACCAGGACGTATCACTTGATCTCCTCTCTGCTTGGCGACCTCGGTGGATGCGGTGACAACGGCGTTTCGTTCGGATGTCTTTTTGGCCGGAAGCTAGCTGTCAATGAGGATATCCAGCCGCTTTGTGAGCCGTGATCATGCAAGGAATCGCTGTTGCTATTGCTCCGAGTGCTATCAATGCTCATACCAGATTTAAATCGCGAAAATAGTCCAGGTGACGATTTTTTCGTCGTAGCGGGTGAACAGAATGCGGAA
This sequence comes from Mycetomoellerius zeteki, assembly GCF_001594055.1. Taxonomy (NCBI): domain Eukaryota; kingdom Metazoa; phylum Arthropoda; class Insecta; order Hymenoptera; family Formicidae; genus Mycetomoellerius; species Mycetomoellerius zeteki. The sequence continues at coordinate 49,868 of NW_017257528.1, read as the reverse complement.
TGCTTCTTTCGTGACTTAGACACCTCTTTGCAAAGCATCGAGTCTAGACTACCTGTGTGAGGACGTTCCTCCGCCTTCTTAGGATCCAACACGCCTAATACAGCAGCCTCCGCTGCCTGTTTCGCCATTTTGGAAATATCTTCCATGCTGGCCGAACTTCTTCTAATTTCTATCTTGCCGAGATCTTCTTCGATATCGCAGCAGGTATCATCTGGATTGACTATAATTTCAGGCTGTTGATTCTTCGAACGAACGTCTATTTCAGGGAACTCGATGTCTAGAGTTTGTCGAGTCTTCGTTTCCTTCAAGCTTTGCGACTTGCCCTCGGGATTTGACAAGTTTCTGCGGTGCTTGGAAAACGAACGGGAGCCAGAACCGGCTGCCGGTAAAGCCTCCAAAGAAGTGGACGATCTCTTCTCTTTGGCAAATACCGTTCGCCAGCTCTTATTCTTACTATCTGTGGACTTTCGAACCTTTGGCAGAGTCATCGCCCGTTTGTCCACGGGCGACAACTCCACCACGGTTGCAATGGCTGCCTTGTTGCCGACCTTTACTGAGGACTTAAGCAAGTTGCAGCGCTTGCAAATAAACAATGAGTTGTTGTACCTCGACGAGGTAGTCGTGGCCGAACCACTACTAATCGAGTTACTCTTATTAAGCATCTTCGAAGTATGCTTCGGTTTCGGACTAGGCGAGTCCTTTGAGTCGAAGCTCATGCTAAGGCGATCCGTAAAGTTCCTCAGTCGTGAGAATAGAGACTTGTTATTCGGCCCAGTTTTGTCGTCGCAGCAACATCGCAAACCGATCGATTCCCGACTACTGTGAGCATCCCTGCGGCTTGATCTGTTTTCCTGATCGTTCTCTATGACATTGCTGGTTTTCCTCACATTGTTCTTCGGCTGCGAGCGGGCCTCCACCGCGACGACATTACCGTTTCCCTCAGGCGTCTTGCTTTCAATCTTGGCGTCTAAAATAATCGTCTCCTTCTCTGTCTCCTCAAGGATTCGCGTGCCTTCGGCAGACCTCGCGCTCACCGGTGAGCTCAGGTCACTGCTAAGATTCTCGCCTTTACTGCGTCTCCTTTCGTAATCGTGATCACGGACAGCTTTGGCCAAATCGTGATTGTGATAATCCAACGAAGACTTCTCCCGACTGTGGACGTCGAGCCGGTCAATGTACCCTCCGTAGAGATTTTGAACTTGAGCGTCTTTTCGCTGATCTCTACCTCCGTGGCGGTTTCCGGATCAGAGCTCTCGACATTTTCCGCCTCCTCCATCGTCAAATTTTCTGTGATATCATCGTCGGTGGAACGCGAACGCGAATGAATTGTAGTGGCGGACCTTTTTGAGCGCATGCTATGCGACGATGTAGACTTGATAACGGTGGACGAACTACCGGTAGCAGTTGATATGTTGGATGGGGCCGACTCCCCGACGTCTACGACGCTCCTCCGATGATGGCGCTCATCTTTGGCTGCTTCGTTCAGTCTGCGATAATACTCCAGAGCTTCTCTGACCGGTTGAACTATGAGATCCTGAAAAATAGAATTTCATACGGATTTAGTTACATAAACACACACACACACACACACACACACACACACACACACACACACACACACACACAAGTAACTATATATTGCTAATTACTTCCAGGCACAGATAGATAAGTTTATATATGAGAAGATGAAAAACCTGCAACTCGGGTAGAAGTTCACCGAGAGCTTCGAAGAGAGGGAGAAGAACTAGGCCGATGAAGCTAACTTGGGAGGACGGCTTGGTCACTTTATCGCGATCCATGAAGGGCGTAACCGGAAGGCCCTCGAGTTTCTCTGCGTCGCTCTGCTTGAAGAACTCTTGAAGCAATCTATCCAGCCACGGTTCCGCGACTTCCATCGGTCGTGCCTCGTTGCTTATATCAGCCACCTTGATCAAGATCATGGACAACTGCGAAACATAAATAAGAAATTAAATTGATCAGATTAAATATTTCATTAAATACTTCATCAATTATTAAATACTTTAGTCGTTGGTGGATTACCAAATTTATGTGCGCCTTGCTAGTGTAATCGAATTCGGGAGTAATGTCAATGAACTGGCCGAGGATCTCGTTGTGTCGAGCCATGTCGGTCGCTAGGATGCATCTTATGATGCCCTCGCGAACTATTCTATATGTAGGGTTGTCTAAGGATGCGAGAATGTTGCACTCGGGCGCCTCCAAGACCCGGAATGCCACAGAGCAATGATGATTCTCCAGAGGCGAGATATCGTTGTAGCGTAACGCCAGCTCAGTCCGCGCGTTTATTTGATAGATATTATTGTAGCCCGGATGGTCGAGATCGTGGCAAATACAGGAGACAATCAGTATGAGGACCTCGAGGTTGCCGATTTTCGACGGAAGGTCCACCGCCCAGGCTATCGCGTACATCTAGATACAATCGGTTAGCACTGAGCCGATAACTCAATTCGATCTGCTATAGATTAAAGCGTATTGTTATACATGTATTGTAATCGCTTGAGAAGTAATTTAATTATATTATACTGTAGAATAATGCAGTTAACGCCAATTAATAAGTGTAATCAAACAATTAGTGTAATAAACAATTAGTCATCGTAATTACTGCAATATTGTTCATCACGCTTATTATTATTATTATACATCTTCTTGCGTATCAACATGTAATTACAATCACGCTATCACATAACTGTTAATTATCTTCGCGGAAAATTGTGCGAATTAGAGCAGTACGAAGACGAAGAGATACTCACCATTTGTGCCACGCAGAAGCAGTGCCTGAAATTGTGAAATGGCACCTCGTTGTAATTATTGTAGACTTCGTAGAGGAAGTTCCTCAGAATCGGCAAGGGAATGTTGAATTTTTGAGGTAGGTCGAGCTCGACGAACATCGTCTGCAGCATCAGCAACAGCTCTTCGTCTTCCCACTGTCGCGCGTCGAAAGCCGGCGAGCGTAACCACTCGCGAACGTTCGACGAAACCGTCACGTCACTGAGAATGGTACAGAAAATTATATTTACCATTTTCTATCAAGACATGATGACATTTTCATATTCGTGATATGTGTGTGTTATTAACTTTACTAACTAATAATTAATTTAGATATGTTTAATTAAATTATTCAGTTAAATAGAATAATCTTAAGAAAACAGAAAGTTACTAATTAACCACTACGATTGATGATTAAATTAACACCTGTCGTCCTCTTCATCAGCATCATAGTAATTGTTTATTTCGTCACTATTTATTGCCTCGTTAGATAATCTATTTTATTTTATTCGAAGAAACAGATGAAATAAATCAATTTGAATATGTGAAACAAAATTGTTAAACATACAGAGAACTGTGCTAAAATTGATTTACCGAGAGGGTAAATACCGGAGCGTCAATTGCTGCGCGAAACTTAGCACCCGCGTCAGCAATCGGTCATCCAGGCACGCAGGATTAATCGGATTAATTGGTAGAGTACTTTGGCCAACAGCTCTTCGCTACTTTGACAGATAATGGGTTATCTGCTCATGCTGCTAAATCAACACGGGCTTAATATACGCTGAGACAAACGGGATTGTATCGGACGCGGCATCGATTTGCCGACATCACGTGGAGTATTGTCACTTATACCACCTCTCCCGAGAATAGCTACGTGCCTAAGAGATGCAATATCCGTCATAATTTATGATAATATACCAACCTAAACAATTGTAAACTCATTAAGTCCTGGAAATCTCGAGCCACATGTAATGCTGCACAACGTACGATGAAATTGTATCTGGAGACACGATAGTGTCTCGGCGCTAAGCCAAGCGCAGCGACACTGCCGTACCTACTTTACGCGAACCGACGAGTTGCGGCAGACTGAGACTATCGGATCTCGGTAACGGTTGAACTGATCAAGTTCTATATACGCTCAATCAATAGCCACCGCTTTGATTGTATAATAAAAGCACTTTTATTTTTTTTCTACGTGCCCTACAAGCGGAGATATTGCGATGTAAAGTTCTAATGCCTGAATTTTAAGATACGTCGTTATTATTTATCGTCGTCAACCAAGGGAAATGTACGTTTCATTTTTTTGATAATAGATGGTTTTTGACTTTATGTCATCTATCTATATATACCAACAGACTAACGTTGCATTGAAATTACATATACGATGTGACGCGCGCGCGGCGCAAATTATTTATAAAAATGAAATATCGAGATTGTCGTTGAAGAACTATGTATCTATCTAGTCTAGATATTTACCGCGTCGAGGAAGAGGGTGTCTAGATGTTTATAATCGAGGAAATAAGTGTCTAGATGTTCGTAGTAGAGGAAGTGGGTGTCTAGGTGTTCGCCGTCGAGGAAATGAGTGTCTAGGTGTTCGCCGTCGAGGAAATGAGTGTCTAGGTGTTCGCCGTCGAGGAAATGAGTGTCTAGGTGTTCGCCGTCGAGGAAATGAGTGTCTAGGTGTTCGCCGTCGAGGAAATGGGTGTCTAGATGTTTATAATCGAGGAAATAAGTGTCTAGATGTTCGTAGTAGAGGAAGTGGGTGTCTAGGTGTTCGCAGTCGAGGAAATGAGTGTCTAGGTGTTCGCCATCGAGGAAGTGGGTATCTAGGTGTTATCTACAATACATGTCCGCTGTCGAGGAAGTGGGTGTCTAGGTGTTCGCCGTCAAGGAAATGTGTGTCTAGTTGTTCGCCATCGAAGAAATGGGTGTCTAGGTGTTTGCAGTCAAGGAAATGGGAGTCTAGGGGTTCGCCATTGAGGAAGTAGGTATCTAGGTGTTCGCCATCGAGAAACTAAATGTCTAGGTACTCGCCGTCGAGAAAGTGGGTGTTTAGGTATTTGCCATCGAGGAATTAAGTGTTTAGATGTTGTCTACTAGGTGTTGGCCATCAAGGAAGTGGATGTCTAGGTGTTTGCAGTCGAGGAAGTGGGCGTCTAGATGTTCGCCATCGAGGAATTAAGTGTCTAGGTATTCAGTAAAACACGAAACCACAGCAGCGGATCACTTCTGATTGGTTACACGATTATGCGACACGCGGCACATACGCCTCATGGAACTCCAGCATTAGGATCTCTAACTCGTAACTTGCGTCAACCAATCAAATCGTATCAAATTGTATCAGCTACTACGCGTTATTCTAGTTGAGACGATTTGATTGGTCTTTGTATTCCTATTGAAGGATCTTCACATTTCAATCCAAATGACTTTAATTCTTCTTATATGAAATTTTTATATTGCAATTCATTCAAGGATATTTTCCTTTCCAACCATAGTAGTAATTATAAAATTTTATCATTCGTATCTGTAAAAAATTACCTTTTTAAAAAAAGATAAAAAAGGCGCTTAGCATATACGTGCTTCTCGAATAGAACCTAAGTGATACATATCTTTTTATCATTTACATAAAAATAAAAGGTATGATATCAACAACTGATATCAAGTTTAAAAAAAGATTTGATATCAACAATTGACGCCAAGTTAAATTTTACCAAGTTAAATTCTACCAAATTAAATTTTACTATCCTCTTATTCCTCCCAAAGAAAAAGTAATCAATAATATTTTCATCGATGGTTTTTTTATTCCAATTCAAGTTATAATGGCTTTATTCCCCTTCAAAAATTATTACATGAAAATCATTATATCACAAAATTTACTAAATCTAATGATATCTATTATTTGTATAAAAGATTTGATGTCAGTGTTACGTCCAAACCCTTGGTAGGTTTAACTCAAGGAGATAAAAGGAGGAAAATGAGAAGGTGCGGAAGGACGCTTAGACTCAGTCTCTCAGGTATACGCGCAGAGGCGAACATCCGAGAGTCGAACGTACCTTTTGTTGCTCTGGAATATGGGTCAACGTCCCAAAGAGACCCTATGACACTTGTTTCCTTTGAGCAGTGCGAACGTCGGTCCTACTTTTGGGTCAAGGAACTTAATCCTTTTTATCCAGGGATTGGACCACATGCGAACTTAAGAACGTAATGGGGAACGGGATACGAGGTGTTTCAAATAAATGCCCTATTGGGCAAAGATGTTCATTTTAAATGGAATGAAAATTAATACAAATTTATTTATAAAATAATAATAATAATAATAAGATATTACAAATAATGTAGGGATTAAATATGTAAATTATAACTAATCTTATCTAAACGGTGAACGTGTGTGTGTGTCGCGATTTACAAAATACGGACCCGAATAATAATAAAAAAAAAATACATAAATAATCGGGTAAGTGTATGTGTGTTCTGTTTTAAAGGTGGTAGGAGAGGAGAGGGAGTCCCTATTGGGCAAAGATGTTCATTTTAAATGGAATGAAAATTAATACAAATTTATTTATAAAATAATAATAATAATAATAAGATATTACAAATAATGTAGGGATTAAATATGTAAATTATAACTAATCTTATCTAAACGGTGAACGTGTGTGTGTGTCGCGATTTACAAAATACGGACCCGAATAATAATAAAAAAAAAATACATAAATAATCGGGTAAGTGTATGTGTGTTCTGTTTTAAAGGTGGTAGGAGAGGAGAGGGAGGGGGTTATTGGGAACTAGTGAGGAAAGCGGTGCAGGAACATAAGGGTCGGAGGTGTCGGTACAGGACGGTGTAAGGGGTGAAATTTCTTGAGATATAGATTACGACTATTCTGTCTGATTCGTTATGGGCTACGGAATAGAACCTGAATAATTGGTCCCACTCCGCAGCGGAAGGACCGGAGGGAGATGAAGGTGGAGGAGGGGTTGGAATTTATATAGGGGAAGGAGGTGGAATTAGGTCTTTGAGAGGAGGGTCGGGGGAGAGAACCGTTCTGAGATGGGGAGAGGGAAATATTGAAGGATGTCAAGGATCGAGGGATCAGGGATGGACGAGATGGATAAATCTAAGGGAAGGTCTTCATCAGGAGGGACAGGAGAATAGGAAATTTCTGTATTATAGTTATCCGCCGCTATCTGGGCGGGCTCAGGTTCGGTCTGGCGGGCCCGCGGATTCCTTCGGACGCATGTTCCCATGAGCTTTCGCGGAACCCCTAACGCGCACTATAATAGGAGCGAGGGAGAATGTGATATATATATGTGTGTGTGTGTGTGTGTGTGTGTGTGTATATATATGTATTAGAGTCTATAGTCAAGCAAAACTTACTGTTGGGTTGAATTAGAGAGAGATTGATGTGCGAGAGGGTTGCGCCGTCCCCGTTCAGGTTGTAATGAGTTCTGGACCGGGCCGGCGGTTCGACTGGACTCGGCGATGGATCGGTTAGAGAGGTCAATCTGGACTGATATTTGACCCTCCGCTCAATCGTGTATGAATCGCGACAAATGCCTTACACTGAGTTAATAGTGAATGAATGCGCGATCTGCACTGTCTCGGTTATACGACGCCCGATCTTAGCCGTTTCGGTTTTAAGGTTTCTACTACTACTGCTGGCGCGTTCTCTCGCGAGCTTCTATTATACCTCAAAAAGGGGCGTCTTTTGCTTTGTCCAGGGCGATTGTTAAGTTGCAATGTCAAGCTGTGATTTACATTTTTTCTTAGGTCTTATCGTGGTTGATCTCAAGTGCATTGAAGGGGAACTAATTTACGATTTTCTCGAGTCTGCGGGAAAATTGCTCAGAGTGGATGTCAAGCTTTATTGTATCGCGAAAAATATAGCTATAGGTAAACCATCATTTATGATGTTTAATTAGTTTTCTTAGGATGTTCGCGTGCAGGGTAACCATTGTCAATCTCAAGTCTGATCCCAGATAATGTTAATATGGGAAGTTTCCTTGAAGCATTTTATGTCTTGGCGCGACGTGGCGTCGGCTTTATTTTTACCTAATATGGAATTGTTGGTCAGCTTCGGGTGGCGGCTTGGGTGTTTGCTATTTCCTTATATGAGTATATTTCGCAATCGTACCATTTCTAGCCCCGCGTTTTTACCTAATATGGAAATGTTAGTCTGCCTCGGGTGGCAGCTAGGGTATGACGTAGATATATAGATTTCGCAAATCTAGCGTTTCCTCGCATCGGCGTTGTTATTCTTTCCTTCTTGAGTGGCATTTATGAGTTTTCGTGGAAGCTGTTTAGGTCTTCTAATTCTTAAAAATTTTTGACAGAAGACTGCACTCGAATCTCATAAATGCCATCATCAGTCGCGGCGTGGAGCCGTCTTTCGAAAGAAAAGAATCGTGGCGTCTACGGGGACGTAACATCAACAATGGCGCAAAGTTGAATCCTATAAAATTTTTATGACGTTTTTTTAAACTCTATTAAATTAAAAATTAAATATAACCCAAGTGATATTATCTTTAACCCAAGTAGTATTATCCTCATTATTTATTTAATTCTAATGATACGTATTATTCGTATGAAAAAAAACCCAAGTGGTGCTATCTTTAAAAATCCAAATGGTACTATCTTTATCAAGTTAAATTCTGCCAAATTAAAAAGCAAACCAAAGTGGTACTATCTTTAATTTTTATATACAATGAAATCTAAACAACATACATCAATAACTGATATCAAGTTAAGAAAATAGTGTGTTTTATCATACAACAAAGAACATGCAACAGTGAGTATATATGTATATTATCTAATGACATATATCATTTGTATAAAAGATTTGATATCAACAATAGGCGCATCAAAAAAAGTTAAATTCTAATGTATCATGTATATAAAAGACTAACAAATTAAAAAGTAGAACCCAAGAGGTATTATCTCTATTTTTATTTGATTCTAATGATATCTATCATGTGTATAAAAGATTTGATGCGTGTGTGAAGTTGGCACCTCATCTTTTGGCACCGCAAGTTTTGATAAGAGTTCCATTGACACCCGCAATAGTTCTATAGTGTTCTTGAGGTTTTATAAATAGTTCTGACGATTTAGTTAAAAAAATAGTACTTGAAAATTTGAGGTGCTAACTTCCCGTGACACCGCAAAATTCAAAAAAATCAATTGAAAACCAAGTAATCTTATAGTTCTCGATGAGTTCTACAGTTCTTGATAGGTTTTAACAATAGTTCCGGCCTCTAAGTAATTTTAAATAATAATTAAACCCGAGCGCTGGCACCGCACGTCAAGAGTAAAGTACCTTTTCGTAGCCAGTTCTGGCCGACTCTTTTTGCTATTTTCCGACAGTTCTACAATAGTTCCGAAGATATATGTAGGATTCGACCCGAGTACTCGTCGTTTAGTATGTTTAAATGATTTTTTAATCCGAGCGCTGGCACCGTAAGCAATTTCTTGTTATCATCTCACAGGAATCGTATGGGGTTGCAAAAAATTTTATTTCGTTTTTCGAGTCAGTATATGAATTGAAATCTGATCTTTAAAACGGTTTATTTAAAATTTATTTGGATCTATTTTAACGATGTACCGTACTTCGAATAGTTTTTTTGAAACAGTAATGCTGTGTGCCGCCGGCATTAGCGTAACCCGAAGTACACCGCTAGGAGATTGCATGGTCGAACTTATCCTTCGCGCGTGTGTGTGTGTGTATGTGTGTGTGTGTGTGTGTGCGCGCGCGTGCGTGCGTGCGTGTGTGTGTGTGTGTGTGTGTGTGTGTGCGCGCGCGCGCGCGCGCACGTGCGTGTGCGTGTGTCTCATAGCAGAGATAAGGACAATTACCAGCGCTCGGATTAAAAAATCATTTAAACATACTAAACGACGAGTACTCGGGTCGAATCCTACATATATCTTCGGAACTATTGTAAAACTGTCGGAAAATAGCAAAAAGAAAGAGAGTCGGCCAGAACTGGCTGCGAAAAGGTATTATACTTTACTCTTGACGTGCGGTGCCAGCGCTCAGGTTTAATTATTATTTAAAATTACTTAGAGGCCGAAACTATTGTTAAAACCTATCAGGAACTGTAGAACTTATCGAGAACTATAAGATTACTTGGTTTTCAATTAATTTTTTCGAATCTTGCGGTGCCACGGGAAGTTAGCACCTCAAATTTTCAAGTACTATTTTTTTTAACTAAATCGTCAGAACTACTTATAAAACCTATCAGGAGAACTATAGAATTATTGCGGATGCCAATGGAACTCTTATCAAAACTTGCGGTGCCAAAAGATGAGGTGCCAACTTCACACACGCAGATTTGATATCAACAATAGGCGCCAAGTTAAATTCTACCAAATTGATAAGTAAAACCCAAGTGGTTTTTATATATACAATGAAACTTAAATATATACGTCTTTGTATTCCTATTATGAAGGACCTCCTTATTCCAATCCAAGTGGTTTAATCCTTCTTTAAAAATATCTTTGTACTCCTATTATTTAAAGAAGAATTAAATCGCTTGGATTAAAATAAGAAGATCCTTCATCAAGAGACAGGGTACCCAGTAAATGAGAATGGATTGAAATGGATTTAGATTTTCAGAAATAAGGATTCACAGATGTTAAAATGAATGCTTTTCAATCTTGTTTATAGGAATTGCACGAAGCAAATGTCTATGTCTTTTCAAATCAATGGATGCATTTTTATTCATTTATAGGAATTGCATGGAGCATATCTCTATGACATTCAATCAAAAAATAATATCAGATTTTTCTGTGCATCGCGTGAATACTGTTCAATTCAAAATTTTGAATAGGAAATGCAGTTTTTCAATCCAGTTGCATCCAATTGAATCCAATTGAATAATAAAAAAAGTTAATTTAAATAGAAAAATTTTTTATGTAAAAACATTTGACGCTGATAGCTTTTAATGTAATGACAATAAAATAAGAAAAATAAAAAACATTTCCACGAGAGTAAAAATATCCAGCGTGTATACATTTGCGCGTATATATATACAATATATATATACATATATATGAGTGAGTTATAAGAGTCGGGTAAGTTGTGAAAATCGTAAAAACTATTAAGTTTAAGTTTAAATAAATAAATTTGTTTGTAAAACATGTATTATGAAAAATAAATAAACAGTAAACTAATTTTTATTCAGTGTAACATTCAGATTCACTGTTATTTTTAAATTATTGTTACCTTTATTATCTATTTTTATTAATTATTATTTTAAGATATTTTTCATAGTTTTTTTTATTCGATCTAGCAGCGCCAAGTGTTTTTACATAAAAAATGTTCCTATTTAAATTAACTTTTTTTTTAATTCAATTAGATTCAATTGGATGCAATTGAATTGAAAAACTGCATTCCTTATTCAAAATTTTGAATTGAACAGTACTCACGATGCACAGAAAAAGCTGATATTATTTTTTGATTGAAAAGCATAGAGATATGCTTCATGCAATTCCTATAAATGAATAAAAATGCATCCAGGATTGAAAAGACATAGACATTTGCTTCGTGCAATTCCTATAAACAAGATTGAAAAGCATTCATTTTAACATTCGTGAATCCGTATTTCTGAAAATCTGAATCCATTTCAATCCATTCTCGTTTACTGGGTACCATGTCTCCTGATGAAGGATCTTCTTATTCCAATTCAAGGTTTAATTCTTCTTTAAATAAGGAATACAAACATATATATATATATATATACTTAGGTTTCATTGTATATATAAAAACCACTTAGGTTTTACTTATTAGAGTAGAGGTAGAATTTAACTTGGCGCCTGTTGTTCATATCAAATCTTTTATACACATGATAGATATCATTAGAATCAAATAAAAATAGAGATAATACCTCTTGGGTTCTACTTTTTAATTTGTTAGTCTTTTATATACATGATACATTAGAATTTAACTTTTTTTGATGCGCCTATTGTTGATATCAAATCTTTTATACAAATGATATATGTCATTAGATAATATATATACACACTGTTACATGTTCTTTGTTGTACAGTAAGACACATTGTTTACTTAACTTGATATCAGTTATTGATATATTTTGTTTAGATTTCATTGTATATAAAAATTAAGGATAGTACTACTTAGGTTATACTTTTTATTAATTTGGTAGAATTTAACTTGATAAAGACAGTACCATTTGGATTTTTAAGGATAGCACCACTTGGATTTTTTTTCATACGAATGATACATATCATTAGAATTAAATAAATAATGAGGATAGTATCACTTGGGTTTTTAAAGATAATATTACTTGCATATTTACTTTTTAATTTGATAGAATTTAACTTTATAAAAATTTTATAGGATTCAACTTTGCGCCATTGCTGACATCAAATCTTTTATACAAATAATAGATGTCATTAGATTTAATAAATTTGGTGATATAATGATTTTCATGTAATAATTTTTGAAGGGGAATAAAGCTATTATAACTTGAATTGGAATAAAGAAACCATCACCACCCCCATTATCTTATAATAGTAATATAAAAATCGAAATAAATATTAAGACGATGATCATCTGCAAACTTTTTTACTGTACAGTAAGAAATTACAGAATTTAACTTGGCACCAATTGTTGATATCAAACCTTTTATATATATCATATATATAAAGGATGTAAAGGATTTCATCAACTCGATTAACCCTAATTGATAATTAATTGTCAACCATAAGTGGTCAATTCTACTAAACAGCAAATGCGATTAGCCATCAGTTCCACAGCCGATTATAATTACGTCGTATACGTGTCTTTGAATATAAAATGTTATTTACATAATTACACATTGTATCTCTCGCTCAACGAATGATGTTTAGTTGTAATATCCATTTTTCAAAAGGGGAAATTAAAAGGATGACAAATCGACAATTAATTATAATTACATCACTTCATTTTAAATTACACTTTATTATGCTTAGTTTTTATTCCACTTGCATTTATCATAATTAGTGAATTGTATAAGTCTATTTCATTTACATTTATCATAATGAACAAATTGTAGAAGCTTTTTGTAGTTTCTTATATCTTGCCTAATTGTCTCCCATTTTCCTTTATACTTATCCAGAGTTTTTACAACCTTGCTATTTTACAGAACCGCGTTTAACTCACCATACGTATGAAACTGCGCAATTAGCTGAATAATGATTGTATAACACGTAATTAGTGCTTGAATATTTTCTTTTACTGTATTGATCTTTGAACGATAGATAGCTAAAGGACAGTATCTAAAAAAAAGTAATTCTCATTTCAATGAAGTAGGTAATAAAAAGTCGACATAAAAACTCGTTACTTTGAAATAAAGCCTTTGACAAAAGGTGGATGATATAAACAGAAGATGCTCCAGAAGCGTCTTACGTTCTTTCAACCGCAGAAGACAATTGGAACCGTGCGGGAAACGGTCTTGCGCGAAGGACCTTTACAGCATGTACAGACGCTTATTTGCTGACGACCGCTAATTGGCAATCCGTATTTAGCTATTAGGACATCGAATCACGGTACGCGTGATAATGCGCGCTTTGTGATGCGCTCCCCATTATATACGCCCCAAACCGTGACGGGCCTTATTACCTAGATAACAGTAACTTAATAGCATTTCGCGGTAACGCGACAGAGGCCAACTAACCACCGTCGGAGGGCCCGTCACAGTGAACGGAAGCGAGCGGGATCCGCGGGTGAATGGAAATGTTATGTGTGCATAGCATCTCCGATGTTTCCTCAAGTAAGTCGCACTTTTTTATTTATGCCTTTCAATGTATCGGTATTCTCGCATTTCTTCCTTGGCACGTACAGTTTTTTAGACAGCATATTACCGTTTTAATTTGTTGTTAGTGTAAAATCAGGGTTCGAATTTTACTGTGATATTTATCAAGTTATTACATACACATTATTATTGCATTGATTGTTATATTGTACAAGAATCCTTTGTCGCATAATTTTTTATATAATTATTATCGATAAAATGTGATATTGTTTGGTATTAATTTTACTTATCTAAAATACGTACATAATAAAATGTAAATGTAGTTCTTTGAGATAAAAAATATTATAGAGGGGGGAGAGGGGGAGAGAGAAAGAGAGAGAAAGAGAGAGAGGGAGGATTTCTTAATGAAACATGTGGAACAGATTTTCCTATACATCTTCGAGGAAGATAATCTCGACGATCGAGGTCATCACTCGCGTAACTGCTTTTTCCGAATATCTCATAAGAATAGAAACTTGTGACATAGAAGAGTTGAACGGGGACAAGCCGGAAGATGGGAAACGATTATGGCACACGGCATTTACAGCTTCGCCTCGATAAGGAAGCTTCGCCCGGAAGCGCTCTAACTTCTCCCCGCTACAGCCATAATCGTTTGCAAAGAATAGTTGGTAAATTGCAGTAAACGGCAGCCTGGCTTAATGCACCGTACCGAATCGCCGCGAGTATAACGCTTCGAAGGAACAGAAACGCGTCTTGCCGCGATGCCATCTAAATGGCACGATTTGCATGTCGATGCGTGACTGCCACTAGAGACAGAAACAATCGGAGAAAATATTTCTAAACACATTACTCATTTTATCACTGATCTTTTCCACACAAAGAAAGGATATTTAAATATCTCTGATAATTTTCTATAAAAAAAAGTGTAGATTAAATATTATAGTGACGTGAATACATTGTATGCCGATTAAATTAAATCATTCTTAATAATACAATTAATGCGTGACAATCATAGCACAGAGAGTTGTGTGTCTACTCTCTGTGCTAAAATCTCGGGTTTAAATTCGGCTAAAAACATTGAATTTTTATTTTATCTCTCAGAAGGCAATGGCCAACTACAGAGAATATCTATGCCATAAGAGATTCCCTTAACTGTTCGAAATCAGTGTTAAAATGTAAGTCCTATATATCTGCTTATAAAAAGACTCATTCTCTACAGATATATGTAGCTTTACTATTTTCCGGGAGGATTCGGCAGTGAGCTATGCTATTAACCTGCTTCCACAGAAATTACAAATACCACAATACTTTTATAAAGAAACGGGGAGATCAAGGTCCAACTTGAAGTGTTGATCCCTTTCTCTTGAAAGAGGTCAAAGGCCTGATTTGGGTTGTCACACCAATGGTGATAATGTATAATACAATTAATAGACTGAAATAAGATGAAGTTTATGGCACGCTGAACATTACACTTTTTATCATTTTACATAGCGTTTTATACTTCTGATATTGTGACAAAAAATTATAGAAAATTAAACAAAATAAATTTTAAAAGGTATGTGCATATATTCTTTTGATATCAATAACATATATGAAAACATGTCAAGCACAGAGAATATTCCGGAAATCGTGGGGAAAAAAGGTAATTCCTCATGTAAATATAAGTCGAAAATATGGAATAAAGTTTAAGGCTTTGTTCTCAGGAAACATTTTCAGTAATTTATAAAGTAATAAAATTCATCATGCGTGAATATCCTATTTTATTTTCGATCTTTTGTGTATTCTCGATTACCCAACACGATAAACACATGAGCAGAGATAGTAATCTACTAAGCGAGATCCATTAAGAGTCAAAACACACATACATAGCGAAAATATTTAAAGTCTATTTTCCTGAAAACAAAGCTTCATATGAGGAAATGTTATTCTATATTTTCCACTTGTTTTTTACAATGATCTTTCCGGCTGTACTAAAATCGTAGAAGTATATTCTGTATATATGTATATATATCAATATATGCGAGAATTTTTGCACAATGCGCCATTAATAATTTATATGACACAGTATTTCTTAAAATTATAAAATAAAATTTATTACAATGTGTGAAAATGGGACAATATTAATGAAATTATAACGCACTTGTGTCACTTGAGGTAGATATTCCGAGAATTAATACAACCAAGCTCTCTTGCTTCGAATCCATCTGCATAAGAGTGCACTTCGAGGCGAAATAGGATTGGGCATCTTAAGCCGCCAAAATAACTTCGTGGCTTCGCGAGAGAGAATCTCGGAAAACTTTGGGAAATCCTTCGGAAGTCTACGGTCCCTGCTCATAACCCATTTGTTGATTTTTCTCCGAGAACTTTCTCCTCGACCGATGATAAATTACGGAAGTTTAATTAGTGGCAAAGTTTAACGCGCCCGCGTCAACTGTAATCATGTTGTTATACTTTGCGCAATGTGAAATATCTCTGGAAGTTCCTGGATGAAAATTTACAACGCGCGGTACCATTTGCGCGACACGAAATCATAATGGCATTTAAAGGTTTACTGCATTACCTGCTATACTCAAATCGCGCTCGTTGCCTATTATTACATTCATTTTGATATTGATTCTCCCGAACATCCTAGTCAATCGATAATCAGATTACGTGCCACGTATGCAAATGAATCTCAGTCGTATAACAGCTCTTCGGGCGGGATGTTTTAAAGCCCTCCGAGTCAAATGAGCCGCAAGTTTATCGCTTCACTTGCGTCACGCTACGCCCTATGAATATAAAGGAGAAAATTACGTTGCAAATACGACAAAAGGCATATATATGCGATGCATATGCAAAAGATACTCCGTCGCGTAATTGTTTCGCCGAACATTTTTTTTAATTTCTCATGTCGCATATTAACACGTATTCAATCTCGCTGATTTAGTAGTCGTGCGCAGAACAAGTTCAGAAATTACTCTATTCTATAATATCGGAAGATAGAAAATTTTCTCGCAATTGTAGGGCGTGTGAATGAAAAATTATATAAATTCATGATACACACTGCGTCACCTTCCTGAGAGACGTGGCGAGAATTGATTTTAAGACAATCAAGCCTTGAAGCTGTCGATAAGAACGACCAGATAAAGACTTCGCACGAAGTTTATTATAGAGGATTGATATTGTTGAATATCGATCTTCTTAAATATCATATTCTTCCGCTCTTTACGTGGAAGACAACTACAACGGAGATGCGCTGAAAGTATTAAAAAAGCCTCGTGATTTTCTCGATCGAGCTGCGTGTCACGCATCTAAACGTACTACGTGCTTCATAAAGTACTCCAACGTAAAGCCCTCGAGGGTGGAAGGTTAAAGTTCTTCAGGGTCTCTCTTTATAGCGCCCGGTTTGCCCCATATTAATGTACGTGGAATCACACGCGCGTATTAAGGCGCTTCGAAAACACACACGGTTTTATTTGCTGTATCGCGTCTAATAATATAATGGATACTGTATAAAAAAATCCGGATTTTACGTAACTGAAAAATTAATTTTATTGGAGCGGTCCAACGTCCTTAGAGAATATTTTTTTCTAAAAGACATTGTGTCAGTATTATCAGTAAAAAATTATTCGTCACAAATATGTGGAAAAATATAATATTTGAAAACATACAAATTTATCTCAGCTAAATGTGACAGTGCATTCAAAATATACACAGCCGTTTTATTCTTATACGATTTTCTTTTTTATATAACTCTTTTTCTTCATTATTTTTATTACATGGAAAAAGTGAACATGTAAGTAAAATTACTAAAATAATATTGAAATAATAAAAAGTTCCCAAAAGTAACAATAGTAAGAATAAGTAGCTTCTAAATTATTAATCATTTAATTTTTTACGCTTAAATTGGCTATTTAGAATGAATTCTTTTATCGAAAAACGTGAAAAACATTCTTTTCGCATAATATATTGTCTTCTAAAAAATAACTCGAGAAAGTTAACATTTCAATGAACTACAATTATTGCCGCAATATCTTGTACGATCGTATTTGCTGATGAGATATCGGCTCCAAGTTCATAGAATGACGCTTCTCATTTCAATGCGATATCGCTATATCGATTCGCAATCTGGCACGATCGCAGCGGTGTGGAAAGTTGAGTAGAGTCCTACGCGAGACGATAGTTACTCGCCACGTTCGCGTTTAATTGCGTTTGCAAACGCACCCTCGGGCGAGTCAGCTCGACGAGACATTTTGATGGACGGACGAGCGACGTAAAGGACATTCTCACATGTACGATGTTACTTCTGCCTTGCATGTGCGAGAAAGAAACCTTGACGTCAGGGCGGTAAAGGTCGAAGTGTCATCTTTGATCTTCGCTTTACTGGCGGGCCTATTTTCTCTCCTGCTTCATTTGATGAATCAAAAACAAAATTTTCATTACAAACCGTCCATGATGCATATATTCTCGCAGTCAGATTGTACACGTATTTGCAAAAAGGTATAAGTATAGGTACAACAAATTACCCAATATTTGCGTCTACAGGCATAATTTGCGCGGCACAATTTGTTAATTAGCCACTCTTCCAGTTTGGCTAATACGATCCGTTAATAGAACACGTATAGTAATTTTGCACGATTGTTAGTACAACAATTGTTGTTATAATACCATGAATGTAATACAATAGCTTGATTACTCATGTAATATGGTCGGGATATCTGCAATTTAATGCTTCGCAGCAATAAGCTTCATTTAGAGAACAAATTTCAAGATATTTAATGAAGAACAATTGAACCATTAAACAACTAAGTTTATCAAATTCCTGCCATAATAATATCTGCCAGAATTAATTGCAAACTAGAAAATCACTTTCATATTCATAAAATATTAAGAGAAATATATAAAAACAAGCATATAGAAAAAAATCGTTACAATTATCATAATACATACAATTATAATTTATCATCATTTCTTGTGCCAATTACTAATATATTATTTTGGTGGAACTAGAAATATGTATAATTATTATTACTAACACTACAGCAGTAATAACTACAAAAATTAAGCCCTCATAATTATTTTATGATGTAATTGTAATCACAAATACCAAATTCTTCTTTTCTCTCAATGTATTTGCGGACAGTCAGTGAAATTTCTGATAACATGAAACAAATCGATGCTTCTGCAACGCATGCAACGTGGAATAAACAATTTAGGAACGATGTATCCCGCATTATATATCGAGACTTGCAAACACGCGATCGTGTTGCAATCAAATGAAATCGGTAATTAATTGTCTACTTGTTAGTAGGCTTAGCTCCATCCAACGGATTGACGTTCGTTTAATTAAAAGCCGTGGATTGTCTTCGCCTGCAGGTAGGTATTTAAGTCCGCGAAGCAAAGTTTCTGCATCGCTGCTGTCGAGACATAAAATGGCGTTTGCGAAATCCCGCAAACATACATTCGTATATTCATCAACTCCGGGATTACCCGCTATGTATCTGGGATCGAAATCAATAATCTCACCACACGCATCACGATAAACCTGTATCTCTGTTCTCAACAAATATTTGTTTGTAAATCGCAATAAATGAAAAATATCGTATGAAATTTGAAGATAAACGGTAAAATGAGAGATGCGTATTGCAAAATAAATTGTATCTGAACTAACAGTTAGGAGAGATACGAATAAGCAGATAAAATTATTCGTCTGACTGTTGTCGGATGAAAATCCTACCCGAATCCTCATCGTCCCAAATACGACATGTTATTTCTGCTGTGCTACGAATTTTCAGGTAAGCCATTGCAACTGAGTGCAAAAACGTATTAAATAAGATTTCACTCGAAAGCTTGGAAAACTTATTGAAATTCTTTTTTACAATCCTACATTCATATTATAAATTATAATAGACATACATTTTATAACAAATAAAATAAAAATCATTCATTATCTCGTATTTAATCTCAAAAATGATAGAAAAAAGAAAACAGAAAAAAAATTTAACGATTAATTTCAACAATTAAAAGCAAATTAATTAAAAATAAGTTTCGACTAATTGTAAATAAGTTTCTCGAAATAAATGAGAATCTAACAATAAGTTCTCCAATCACTTATCGTTCATCGGTACCTTGAAGATTTCAGAGTAATGGCGATCTGCGAATCCGTCGTACTTTATTCGCTTCGTTTTATTCGTCTTCACGCAGAAGTGTAAGAAATCGCTTTGCCCCGCACAAGCGCGACATTTTTGATATTCGATACCTGACGGCGAGATCGCATATTTCGCCGGGCGCGGAATAAGTCGAGCTGCACAAACCAGACGAAGAAGATGCAAAAGGTGTGGTTGTGGATGCAAGACGCACGGCTTATAGGCCGTATAGGTAACAGCCGCATTCCGAGGCATCCCGACACGGTCGCGGGTACATCGCGTATGTTCCCTATTTTAAGCACCCGAGGCTCGCCCTGCATCTCGTCACGCTTTACCACAGTCGCGCATCCCACCTATGAGATTCGCTGAAATTATGCCGGGAAACTTCCTACTTGCGTAATACGAACTAAAGCAACAGCGTCTTTCATTTTCTTTGTTTTTGTTTATGGGAAATCAGATGCGCGAAGACAGCGCTGTTCCCGTGGAATTTTTAGCTTCATAGTGTTATGACGGACACGATGGACACGACGGGCAGACTCAATAAACTAAAATATTTTCAGAATATGACGAAAATATAACCGGAGAGACTCCGCGATATACGATGCTTAGATAAATGAGGTTTTATTGAGCGAGGAAAATCGAGAAAAGTCATTAATTCTCATTTTACGCTAAGAATCACGCGGAAATAACTACATCAATAAAGGCGAAATAAAAAATCTAACCAACATAATGCATTAACTCATAATCAGATTTTTATCACGACGCAAAATGAATTATGACGTCATTGTCTGTAATCCGCTTCTTGTCTCTTTAACAAACGTAGAATTTAGCTCGAACATGATCATTAATTCTATTTATGTGGAAAACTTAACAAAAAATGTCAAACACATTTAACAAAAAAATGTTATCAACATAATTTAATATTTCTTAAATATAAATTAATATAAAAATAAATATTAGGTTGTAACAAAATTCATAGTGTTGCAAACTTCAAAATTCAAGCAACTGTAACTTCGTTAAAAATGAACAAAATTTAAATTAAAAAAAGAATTTTAAACACTAAAAATTGGAATTTTCTAAACAAAATTTGTATACTTAAAAAATATTTCTATAATTTATAAATTATATAATTTAAAGAGGCAAAGAGAGAAGAAGTGTTCAGGCATTTTTATATAAAAATATATCAAAATCAATTTATATAATTAAGTAGCTAATTTCTGTTAAATATTGTATAATCAAATGTTGGATAAGTATAAGAGGAAATATCCAGTAAAGCTAAATAGAAGAATTCAGAGAAAAAGAAGCAGACTGAAATAAACTGTAATTAAATTAATAACAG
Source organism: Mycetomoellerius zeteki (assembly GCF_001594055.1). Lineage (NCBI taxonomy): Eukaryota > Metazoa > Arthropoda > Insecta > Hymenoptera > Formicidae > Mycetomoellerius > Mycetomoellerius zeteki. Next base: position 28,877 of record NW_017257528.1, on the reverse strand, counting down.
ATGCAGATATTTCTCGGGAAACGCATTCGCACACAAGTAACTCGTAATTGGAGATGTAAAATACGCGTTCGTCGATTATTTGCGAGTCTATAAGCCATAAACGATTCAATTGTTTCTACTACGGTTCTCACGAAATTAAAATATTGAAATTCTCTCTGAGATTCATTAACGCTTTATAAGTTATGAGTTTTATTACGTATTTGTTAAAAAGCGACTAAAATGCACGTTTAAGCATTCGTGACTCTTATTTTGCTAAATCTAGGTCCAATATCGGAAAGTCGCGTGCACCATTGTATGATTCAATTTTAAGGTAATACATTTCATTTTATGGTTATCCGAGCTAGAGGAAATGCGATAACATGGCTCGTATTCCGCGTCGTTACTTATACACATATTTTATTCCCATCTTACATTTACGCTGAACACGCCCTTCTTGTTAGTTAAATAAAACCAGACGTAATGTTAATACTATTGCTAATGTCAACATATAACTTGTGATAGATCAAGTCTGACAGATTCAATAATCAATAAAATCGGCTTTAATAATAGAATCAATTCGTAGTAGTATTTCGACATCTGGTCAACGATGAATTTTACCACTGAACTAATCAAATTATTTTATACCTGTCATTGTCCATCGTATAATAACTATTCACGTTCGAAACACTTTGAAGCTACTCTGTGCTTCCAAGTTGTATCAGCACAATCGGTACAGGTTAACATTTAATACGCGTTTAAAAAATATTACTTCTATAGTAATAAATGTCAAATATTCTTTTTGTGGAATGGAAAATTAATTTATAACTCTTTCAGATGATTTGATGTTCAAAGAATTATTATTTTAACAATGTTTTTTTATAAAATGTACTCTCTAAAAGTGAATCAGTGTATTATCACTGACTTCAGTGCTACACTTATAACTGTAATCAGCGAATATTTACCGTTTTTCAGTAATAATACTGATTCATTTTGAGAAGTTATAGTTTTTACAGATTGAATTTGCAGAAAATCATAACCTCTAAAGTGAATCAATGTATTATTACTGAAAAACAGTAAATATTCGCTGATGACTTCAGTGCTACACTTATAACTGATGTAATCAGTAATAACTAATTCACTTTTAGAGAGTACAGTACAAATATAGTGAAATTACAATAGTATTTTAATAATTTTTCTAATAATAGTTTTACAATAATAATTTAAAATTACAATAATACATTTTACATTAACGTTTGCTCTGTAATAATTAACGTAATTTTTTTACAAATAAAAAGGTAATAAAGGCAAAAATGTATTTTCACACAACAAAATACATTTATTATAAAGCTTTTCGTTATCGTTTTTCCATTTTTTTCCGTGCATGTTCATTTTTGTCAAAATAAATATATTTTTTATTCCGATTCCGCAATTCGTTAGATATATCTGTCACTTGCATTGCAGATGCATCTTAACAAACCATCTGTTTTAGACAGCACAAACTCGATATGTCAGCCTTATCTGGGATTTAGTAGTCGCCGAACTGTTAATAACGATGCTCTCGCAGAGGGCATAGATTTCGTCCATCTCCGAGGTTTCATCAGTCCACGTTTGTATCAGCATAGATCAATCAATATTTACAATCTATCCGTCTTTCGATTCTTGTTTGCGATGCGTATGCCCTCGATTATGTCGATTTCACAATATCGAGCATCTGCATAATACACCCAACGCGCAAGAAAATACCGCCAAATACGTGCAAGAAGATCTCGAATATGGAAATCCTAATCGCGCCACTTTCATTTAAGCTAGCGAAATTAAAAAAGCTTTTACACATACCTTTCGCAATAAAAAATTCACGCGTTAAAGTATCTCGCCACCGTGATTAATATCGCAATCTATATTTTATTAAACGTATTTCACATTGTATGCGGCTTTTATTTAAGATATTACGACGCATAAGTATAAATCCGTTTTTAATTAAAAATTTTTTTAATTAAAAAAAAGGTATATAATATTGAATAAAGAAAACGTAAACTAGGAGAACAGAGACAGGCATTCAGGGACACACGACTGTTTTGCGTGATGAGATTTTACGATGTGTCGAGAGATTGATTGTTTATCTTCACCGTTGCTTCAAAGGGGAACTGATCAATACTTTATTCTCAGCGATCTTGCTGATATTTCAGCAAATCGATTAATTTTACTCCTGGCGAATTGTTTATTCCTAATTTCCCGATAATTGTCTCTCGTAAATTCTCCATACTTTCTACATCGCTTCATAATTAATTTCCGCACCGCATCCTTTGATCTTCGACGTTCAACGTGGTAAATTAAGCCATCAATGGATGCTTTATTGACTAGGAACTTCAATAGAGGATATTTCAATAGCAATTGCAATATGGCTTTATAATTATTATGGCTTGTTTATCCCCTATCTCTCATTCGTTTTATAATAAATGAATCGATTGTTCCAAATAAATATTAACACATTATATACATATGTATTACCTAGAAATGCTCTAATGAGAAATTAATAATTAATTATCAATTATTAATTTAATTATTACAATTCCTCTTTTGAAATTTGTCGGCTAACCAAAAAACTAAATAATGAATAATTAATATTAATCATCAATATTATATCAACTTGACTTTCTCATTGGGAAACGTTAAAATTTGTTTATTTCTGCCATGATATCAATAACAAAACGTTCTATGATTTTTCGATATTGAGAAAAGATCTATTATAAATCAATTGAAGAAATTCATGAGTAAAAAAACAGGCGCGAATGGTGAGATATTCTGCATACAACAGCGAAATCTCCAGCGCGCGCGTTGAATATTTGTTAAATAACATTTCCCTTAGCTAATTAATTTTCGAGGTTGGATCGCGTTTTTAGCTGCGCGATAGACGATCAATGCATGCGCCGTGCATCGACGTTTAATCACAATGACTTGGGGAACGCGGAGGGTTCTCGCATTACACCCGGAGTAGAGAACGGTGGGTCGATCGGATCGCTATTGGATGACAATGTAACTGGAAACAGCGGCATATTGCTGCTTAATAGGATAGGATTATCGCAGCCGCTTAATCATCGGCCGCGGCACTACAGTCGTTGATGGCTTGTCCGACACAACGGCTTGTTGGCACTTCGATCGAAACATGCCCCGCATTGGCGATCCTGCCCACATAATATCGCGGCATTAAGGCACGGAAGATCCATGCTGGCTTAGGATGGATAAAGTACGTCGATAAGGAATTTTTCTGCTATCAGCGGCGTTCTCGACAGCGTCTTGTGCAATTTTATCGCGGAAATATGAAATTTATTTTTGTCGGAGTTTTCTTATTGAGGTGTCAGGTTTGACACGTTAGTTTATATACGTATGTGCAAGAATCTGTTATCGTTTACTAAAGGAGAATACTATAACAATGAAGGAGAAACGTTGCGTCACGTACAGTTTTAGCGATTACATGATACAATCTTAATTAACTCACCAGATATTGAGGAACTTCTCCCGAACTTTCCGCTTCATACTATCACTCTTCCGACGATACTGCAATCTACGGCAGGATTCCATATAAATGGGCTCCGGAAGCTTGTAGAAACCTGCAGAAGATGGAGATATCCAGATTAAGCTCTTGGAAAGTTTTGAGTTTTTGCGGCAGGAACTGTGCCATGCAACAAAGGATCGTGAAGGAACATCGAAGATGGAACGTGGAACACCGGGGCAATTTTTCGCAAACTCTACGTCATTTCACGTCATAACAAGATTTTATGAGGAGAGTTTCATGTGCTAAGAGTTGCCTATACACGTGCCGTCCCAGTTTCACCGGCTTTCCCTTTATCGGCAGATTCTTAGAAAATTTTCTATTCTCTCTTAGCACAAGGCTTTTTGTAAAGGATCAAATTACACAGACGTAATAAAAGTGCAGATTACGAAGTTTTCTGAATTAAGTTTCTGCGATATGCAAATAACCCCGACTCACATTCAATCAAAAGATAACGAAAGAAGGTTGAGATAGTGATTAATATAACGGCCATACATAAGCGGGGAATGTTTTTGTTCGTCCACGCTTGAATCAACCTCTATATGAGCTCAACTAGAAATTGAAGATAGGAATAGCTGGAACGGTTCCTTGCATGGACAAATATTTATTCAGCGGCCAAGCATGCCCCTGTTTATCCGCTCATATATCCGTCGCTGGTCTCAGATCGGGCGGCATCGTAAAATCTCTCGCGAACTTTTATATCTGACCGAGATGACCGACCTATTTTAACGTAAAGTTCGATTCAGTATAAGACGTAAAATCTCAAAAAGAAAAGTTATCGCAACAATTGTGTTGAAAAAGTCAAGTTAAGACATACACATACATCTTAAGATTAATCTTTTACAATAAACCGGAGGTACTTCACTAAAATGTTGAAAGAAAGTACATCACGTTTTAAATTATTATTATTTTTGTTATTTCTTCGTAGTACATTATCTTTTCCTATTATTTATATATTTGTTTAGAATTATTTGCACGTTATAGTGAAGGTAGCCGAGATATCTTTCGACTTTATCGATATACAATAAAATTGCCCAATAGTAATTGTGTTTTAACAAGTGTAATTTCCTTAGTTATTATTTAAGTCTCTTATAGGTCTGTTTTTTGTGGCTGAACTAAGGTGCACTTTTGGAACTTAAATGAGAAAGGTATATGAAAATCATGCGTTTCGCGAGTTTTCTCCGTGTCCAGATCCATTCTTGGAATGCCAACGTTTCGTGAACCTTACAGTCCACTTCATCAGGGCGAGGAACAGCCTGATACAGCATCAGGCTGCCAGACTGCAAGGTTCACGAAACGTTGGCATTCCAAGAATGGATCTGGACACCCAGAAAACCCGCGAAACGCATGATTTTCATATAGGAAGTACCTGTGAAAGCCTCAAGAATATTGAGAAAGATATATGTTTGATATTTTTGTCGAAAGCGAGAAAGAGAGTTTTAGTGCAGTCTAGTGCAGGAACAAAAAACAGACCATATGTTCGGAATTAGTGGGCAACTATTTGTATATCTAAATCGCAACAAATTTTTCAATTCGTTGAAAGGATTGCCGTGTTGCGTGACAATTCGATTTCCAAACATTTCCGAATTGTCGAGGATCATCGAGAGCAAAGAATTTGTGAGCACTTTTTAGACTGCACTCTTTCATTAAACGAAGATATCAATAAAGCTTTTGTGTTAAAATTATTATCGAAAATTTGGAATCGGATATCATACAAAATAATCTTTAATACGTAATACGAAAACCATTTAAAATTAATGAACGAATCCATTCCACATTTTCATCTCTTTAGACTTTGACGTTACTAAAATCCCATTTCTGCTACTTTTTACTCAAGATTTCGCTAAACAAGAGAATACTTAAACAATGAATTGAACTCGAAAGAACGGATTGAAAAGGAAGAAAAGCGCCAGTGGCGCTTTGCTCTGACAATGTCCATATTTATCTTCAATTTCATTTCTTTTTCACTACACGAAGCAATAAAACAAAAATTCCTTGTATCCTGTACAATATAGAAACAATCATGTTTTCTGTATCGGTACACCAATATATAGACATCCATTCTCGAATTTAACATGAAAGAGTAGTGCCGCAATAATAAATTAATTTTAACAGTAGCGTGCACTTCGGTGCATTACGATAATGGATCCATAGGTCCATAGGTGCAATCATTCGTCGAATAATGACGGCCATCCGCAGACGGCCAGAGCATTTCACTTCACTAATGTTCGCTATTTAATGTCAAAAAAGTAAGACATTATCCCGAATTTCTCCGATACGCTGGATTATCCCATTCACTTTTATCGCTACGGTCGCCGCCGCGAAATCCGATTACGAAGTTCAATTACGAATTCTCCAATTACTTATTACTTATTTCCAGAAGTTTTGTATATGTTACTTATTTAAGCAACTAAAGCTGATCATTGTCATCAAAATTAGAAGCGATGATTATTAAATTATAAATTATATCAAATTATAAATCTAGCTCGTTATAATATCTAAAAATTTTTAATTTTATAATACATAAAAGTCAAAATCGAACGTATGAAAGATATTATTGTATAATATAATAAACTTTAGAATTATATGTTATAAGCCGCTTATAATATATTATAATTAAATTTAATCTTTGAGAATAAATTATATCGTCGCATTAAAAAGTTACAAAAAAATACAATAAAAATATCTCACAAGTTCTGTTAATTTTTGATGTGACATTTACAGAATGTTCCTGAAATAAATCAGCCAGAGACTTAGGCATAACAGGGACACTCTAAATGCAGGAACGAAGTATGTGGTTACACTTACTAAGCCAGCTCAGCTGATCATTGTTCTCCAATTTGTTCTTGAAACTGTCCACTTGGCGTTTGAGTTCTCGTAGAGCGAGAGAGGGTGTGGCGTATAAAGCTTCCTGATGTTCTCGTAGTTGTCGCTCTAAAGCCGCCACGCGCCTCTCTAAAGCCCAAAGTACCTCCGCCTCGATCACCCCGGAAGAAGCGGGATGAGCGCCGACGATCTTAAAAAGCAACCAGCTAAGTACGTAAGTGTATTCTATGCGCGTTTAAAATATTTTGTGTAAAAGAAAATTAACACATTGTCTAAAATAACATCGCGCATTTGTCCTTTAATCATTTTAATCAGATAAATTAATTCGTTTATTTGTTCACCAATAAACTGTTTATGTAATTGGACACTTTTTGATAATTTTTATTTACAAATTTATGAAATATTACAAAATAAGATAAAGATATGTTATAAGAATATAAAATATTATAATAAAATTAAGAATTTAATTAATTTAGACAATTTTATGTTCATTATATATGTATCTTGAAATTTTACATTCTAACTCTGTTTGAATTTTTCCATCAAGAGTATAAGATAAAAAAAAATTTGTAAACATCAAGATACAAATCTATGCGTATTTATCGTGATCAGGAAAAATGTCTTTTGCATTTTATCAAATGAATTTTACATTCATATCTAATGAACATAGATCGATCTCCTCGTAAATATGTACAGAACTATATACAAATGAAGCAGTTATTTATGAAAAATAATTTTTTAAATAATTTATGAAAAACAAAGTTTTAAACTCTTACCAAAGTCGCGATAAATTCATAATGAACTTTATCATCAATGTTATTTCAAATTATATAATAAGGCTAATTATGATAATACAACAATTGTTCAACGCGCAGATTAAACGTTCATTATACTCAAATCAAGACATCATTTGTTTCAAACCCGTCATTCCTATCGTAACAACCGTAAAATCTGATAGAAAGAACACAATTCTTTCATTCATCAAACTTCTTCGAACAAACTCTTTGCCTTTTTTACGGAACAACTTCCACAAAAAAACACTTATCGAAAACTATTTCCTCAAATTTCTTCGAAAATATAACAAGAAACTCTCTGCCTTTCTTACGGAGCAACTTCCACGACAAAGAACTTATCAAAAACTATTTCCTCAAATATGTAATTAATTACGTAGAATAAAAATTTAAATAAAGTACCTGAAGAACATAAGGCGTGTCGGGCGTGTTCGCCGGTAGATGAGTTGAAATATTGAGGAGCTTGTCACCCTTGCGAAGCTTTACGATGTCCAGAGGACCAGCCTCTGCCGCGCTTCTAAAGAGTTCTGCAAGACAAAACGTAGATTCTCTTTTGTTGAATTGATTTCCATCCATTCTTTCCTTCTACCGGAAGAAAGTTCGCTTGCGCAGTTTCTTAAATTTATTTTCATCTCGCGACGCAACAAGACGATTGTCATTCTACTTCCGAATTATCATTCTCATATCCGCCGTGAAAGAGCGAGAGAAGAGAAAATGACGTACAAACAATATTTACGATACCCGGTTTCGATCCCCGCTATTAACTGTCCGCCGTTTACCACCGTTTACTATATTACCGGAGGTGATATTAACTTTATTAAACGCGCCCTGCTGGCGCACGGGAGATCGACGGCCGTCGCCCAATTACCCCGGCTTCCCGACAATGCGACCGGTAAAAAACGGTGACACGTACAAATGGCCCATGGCCGCGCGACGCGTGCATAGCATCCCGCCCGTCACGAACGGCGACATACTCTTTCCGGTATATCGAGCAAGTAAAGGGAAGAGCGATGGAATGGTGTTTTGTAAGTGCATGTTTTATTCATAATCGAAGCGCCACGCTACCCACGGAGTGTAACGGCCGTGTATTACTGCGTCCCGGTAATTACGATCGACGACACAGTGTCGGAATGACGGCCGTAAATGTGCCTTCCTCTCTATCTATATGCTTCTCGGAAAGTTTCAGTTTCAAATGAATAAATAAAAGTGGATTCTAGATATTGGTTGCTGCAATTAGGATTCTCTTTATTTTTAAATTTTAAAATATAAATTGGAAACACACGAATATAGAAATTCGAAAGAATTCATGAATATAGAAAAAAATAAAAGACGATATAAAAATTCTGAGTACAACTCTTAATTAATTCGCGGAATGCGACGCATTCTAATGGGCATTTATAATTTAATATTTAATTATCCGGTTCCTCGAAAAAATCGCAAAATTTGCGAGAATTAAAATAAAACGTGAATATATACAATAATTGAGAAAGATCAACCGAACTTATCAAAATATGCAACATTGACTCACTTTTGGAATACCGTAACTCTCCTATATAAGAACATTCCGTATTCATACGCGAGCGAACGTGTATCATTTCGAAGAATAACATCAAAAACTGTACAAAAATGCGCTGAATAAATGATACAATCCGTGCTGCTTCCGTTTGTCTTATTTTAGCGAGTACATGCAGTAACTTGAAATATTGAAGAGCTCAACACGTATATAAACGCGTATTCGGCTTTAGATTCAACAGCAGCATCCGACAAGCGGCTTCCGTAATAACTAATAAATGAATTCATTTTATACCCACGAAATATAGATGAATAACGTAACTGCATGGTCCAATTATCTTGCGAATGGTGCGATGTTATGTCGATATTATATCACATCCAAATGAAATTGCGTGGTATTTCCATGAAAGCGGGTAATCTGTTACTCATTCAAATTACAAGCGCAACAATGATCGATTTTGAATGGTGCATCTTAAACACACTAACGGAGAGAGGGAGAGAAAAAGAGAGAGACGTATTTTTTCGCGATTTCAATGTAAAATACACATCTCGTCCCGTTCTCGTGTGAAAAATGGAACCGCAGTGAAACCTGGCGCGATCATTTATAAAGAGTCCACACTTTTCAGTTTGCCCCCTGACTGACGTGCACGCCTTGAAGTAAAATAAAAATATTCCAAGAGCACGTTTTCCCCGCACTTGTCTCGGCCAAGAAAACGGCAAGAGAACGGAATTCGAGCAATGAAACATGAGAAATCATAGTGTTTCACGATTTATCTGAATCGAGGTTGAAATGAAACACCTAGTGGAACATTGTCACGCATTCGTTTCGTTTTATGTGCGACCTTTACGAGGGAGCGCGGCTATTTTCGTTAGAATTTCACCGCCAGAACTGGGAAAAGAGATTCGCGTCCGCGGCGAAAGCTATCGCCACCAAAGTTCGGTTTTTGTTTTTAGTGGCACAAAAGGCAATCAAAAAATTCATCACGCTTCGCGAATTGAAATAGGCAAGCTGTATTCAGCGCCTGCGAAATATAGGTTAATTATATTTTATTCAACAATAAATTTGCAAAGGATTCAAAAGGTTCATGTTCATCCATTGCGCTACTGAAACTCTCGTTATCTGTACATTGTAAATAAAAGTAGAATAAAGATAACAATAATAATAATTGTTTACTAGATTCCTCATTGTAACGTAGTGATATTAACAAGCGCAGGAATATATCGTGACATTTTAACGTAATGTCTTCATCCGAGTTGCACACTTTATCAAAGAGACCTCCTGGGAATGTGGCATCTTAGGATCATTAAAAAAAGAATGTGGCAATAGTTACCAAATGTCAAGTGAAATAATTTCAATCAAATGTTTGATAAATATAATAAAAATAATTTTACTTTTCTAAATATTTAGCAAGTACTATAAAACATAATAATGTAACCAACCATTTAAGAATAATAACTAAATATTATTTATATATAAAAAAGTAAAATTATTTTATATTATATAACCGAATATTTGATTGAAATTAGTTCACTTAGTATTTACAGCTTCACTCAATATTGGCTATTTTCAAACTCTTTTTTAGTGTAGAATGTCCCTTTTAGAACATCCTCTGGACATTTTTAGGACATATTTTCTTAGAGATTTGTGTTGTACGAATTGATATTCGCGGGTATGGAAAATACCATGACGCTGCTGATAATCGCAAACCACGTCAATCGAGCCACGTTTGATTTATTGGAATTACAGCTAACAGTGCGAGGAATGTCAGAACGCATAGCATAAATGCAACGCGTGTCCACCACGCCCACGCACGAATTTGAGACGCTAATTGAACCTAGAATCGTTTGCCGAGGCGGCAACAGCGGCAGCGAATAGCATTTACAATACAATACGTGAGAGATGCAACGAGATTTATTGTGAATCTCACCCACTAAGCGAGAATTTGACGTTTTTTTTTAACGTATGACCTGTGTCAATGGAATTTGCGAGGGTGCTTTAATTAAAAAGATTTAAAAACAAATAAATTAAAAAGATTCTATTGACACACGCCGCATAATTTTCCAATACGTCGGTACAGCATCCACCATATAGCACCGTTTCAGATTTCTCGCAGTGCAATGTATTGAACTTTCTGCTCGTGCACGCGTAAATCGTCGCGATATAATCGAATAAAATAAAGCACATCTTTTATTAGCTTTGGATATTTTTATATAACGATTTTCCGCTTTTTAAAAAAGCTTTTTTCAAAATTCATAAGCATTCTCACAGCGTTCATTTTACGCGCAAATGGAGCTATTTCTAAAATACAATATAATACTTCTATACGGTAGGAATAAAATTGCTACATAGTTTTTCTTTGATCACGAATCATTAAAATACGTAGCAATATGATAAAACAATAACACAAATTTTATGATTTCATATAATACGTAAGGTAATAGTTAAAATAACGATATTTGCGTGATATACATTTGTAAATATTTGTTCAGTGTCTATCAAATTTAACTATTATAAACAGCGGAAATGTTACGGTACAATACAGTAAAAGCAAATATTGTGTATCAACCTCGAGTATTGTTTAATAAAAAAAAAGAATCACAAAGGAGAGAGAGAGAGAGAGAGAGAGAGAGAGAGAGAGAGAGAAAGAGAAAAAAGAATATTGGCTGGGTTTCATTTTTTGGATTGACATAAAATTATATGCAAAAAGCAATTAAATTTTTTATTTTTAGTAGCTTTTTATTTTATACCGATGTAATACGTAACAAAAAAACCTGATTAAACTTCGCCAATGCAGTCGATTCACTAATGTTGTTCGCTCAATTACGTTCCAGTCCATGCTTGCGTCAGTCGGCGTTCCGTTCCGCAGTAAAAGCGCTCGAGCACTCCGTATAGCAAGTGCGATTACAACAATCGCGTGCACACGCGTTCACTTTTTTTTTCAGAGTACTTAAACTTTTACGATCAAACCATCGAATTTTCGTCCACGTCTCATCGGCGTTATGGCACTGACCTGGTCAGGGTCCAGCTCCTTCTTCCCTCGAGAATTTGTTTCACCGACGTGCTTACGATTTACATGATAATGTACTTGGAATCTAGAGCAGGACGGAATATCTCCCACGCGCGCGGAAAATCGTCGAAATTGGCTTGAAGATATTTGAACACTTGTATTACTCAAATAAGTTCGAATACGCGAGATTCCTGACGCAGAACACTCGAAATCCTTGATTAATCGCGTACACAATACGTACACGATCCGAAGATTTATGGAGGTTTATGGTGCTTTTCCCTCATTTCTCTTTTTCCCTCAGTACATATTTAATATCAACGTATAAATTTTAATTAAATATAATTCCTTTCGTAATTTTAAAATTATGTCGTATAATTTTAAAGAATATATGTAATAATATTGAAACTTTCGAATACATGTCAATTATTCAATCTCATATGAGTTCACTGTTTAAATCTTAAATTCAAAACCGTGTTGTAACTTTTCACTCTTTGAATATTCAAAATCGTTAAAAATCCGGTGTAAAGCTGAAAAATCACGTTTTCCATCAAATTGAATAACATCAGGCCATTGATCGTGAAATTGATGACTCGAAAGTGAAACATCCGATCATTACTCAACTTCAGTAAAGCTTAATAGAAGTAGACATTGATCGAGAAAAAAATATTCGCTGAAGAAGTTGAAGTTTTACTTTTCTTCCCTTTTCCCTTCCGAAAATATATTGCGACGTTGCGGATTTTCTTACGTATAATCATGATGTCGAGAGTCGCACGGAAGAGGAGCAAGTGAATAAACGTTCGGCAACAAATTTCTGACAAAATGAAGAGGATGGAAAGAAAAAAGTAAGGCTGAACATATTTTTGCGGTGAAAAAAAAGTCGTCTGAAATCGAGCATGCAATGTGAAACTGAATATTTCTCTTTTTTTTTTAACCCTCTCTTCCAGAAGAGACACATGATGAATCGAAATATCGATCTCTATGTACAAGTGTTTATTGGTCACTATTGCTTGTGCCACTTTAATCGGGTTACCGCACCATATTTTTCTCGTAAATACCGCGATTCTTTTATTGGAGGAAAACCAATACACAGTTCATACAAATAAAAAGATATCCTTGCTTTGAAGAGATATAGAAATATGTCCATTTGATATGCAAAAATCAGAACCTTTCGTTATCGGGGCTTCAGCTTGTTGAATCCAGACATGATAAAACTTTTCATTTACAGAATGCTATGTAAATTCCCAGTTGCAGCTCCGAGTAAGGTATATCTTAAAAAAAAAAAAAGAAAAAGAAATAAAGACAACATTGTTATTATGCACGGCTTCTGTATATATAATATCAAACTATTCTGTATATAATATAATATCAAACTATTCGGCTTAAAATAATGCAAATAATTGCTAACGCAACAGTACATCTCATTCCGTGTTCAAAAAATTATTTATTTTTCACGAGGTGCTATGAAGTATAATAATAATTATCAGCATACTTGCTTTTTGATAGCAACTCTTAAATAATGGCGCAAAAATCGTGCAAGTCGCAAAAAAAAGAAAGGAATTAACGGTAACTCCTTCGTCATAGTTCCGGAATTCATTGAGGAACTTCACGTCGGAGGTTAAGCTGAGATATCCCAAATAAGTCTGTTACTCCCGCGAAATATGCACCACGATGAGGAACCATAAACGTGTACGGATTACGTGAATAAATAAAGTAAAAAGTAAAAAAGTTTTGCGTTCACTGGTCACAAGAACTTATCGTGGACTTGTTCGCGTTTTTGCCGGCGTTATAAAACTGGAAGAACTAAATTCTCGCGATCCGTAAATATCACGGATAATAATCCTGGCAGTTTCGCATTTAAAAATATAGGCAGGTAGGCGTTGACGGGCTATTTTTCTAATACAAACATTGCAGAGTTTTTATTTTTCTATACGAAAAGGGCATATTACACGTAAAAATATATTGCATACGTACACACAGACGCGTATTATTTTTATAAAATCAAAGGCTTAAATAACAATATCGCGTAAACCTGGAAATTAAGGGGATCCTAAAGTCGTCTGTGTTTATCGATTCAATAGAACTTACACACGTACGGTTTAAGTGTCATTGACACATTATTACACATTACTGTAACATCAATAACGCACGCACACATTTTCGTATCGATTAGGTGTTCAATACCCGTTTCTATCACTAGATGTAACTGTAACCTTTTGGTTTAACTTACTTTTTATCTTTTTCTAGTTCTAAGAATTAGAATAGAATAAAGAGTAAATTAAGTCGAGACTAAAGTTAATCTATATTGATTCTGGAAAAGGATTTTCAAAACTGTAAAAAAAAAGAAGAAAGAAATTGCGACACAAAAATTATTGCGTTATATTATTGCGTTACATTAGGATTCCCTTAAGCCTTAAAAAGTAATTTTTGTTTAAACTTTATAAACAGTCTGATGGGTATACGTTTCTTGGATAAAGGTTAATCCTTTCGGTATGCTCATACATAAGGACAAGTATCGATGTTTCCTAGCGATATATAATGGATATTTCTGGAACTATTGTCTATAGCGTGTCTCTCTACAGTGTGTATCGCCCTCCTCCATTAGAGAGTTAGAGAAATTCAAGCCACTTAGCAAACCGCGAAGCACCTCGAGCGTCGAAAGGTTGAACGGATGAGTCTTAAATTAGACTCACCGAGCGCAGTGTAAAGGTCGCGGGAGAGAGATCGCTGGGGGTTGGTTGACGAGTTATAAGAATTCGCGAACAAAACTTTCATCGAACGCGGCATGCGCGATCGTTTGTCGAGCAAACGCTCGGCTGATCAACCTCAAGGAGCGGTCGGTGTGGCCGACGGCGCGACGCGATATCGAGCACTTTAAGCACCCTCCGTAATTCAGGGCGACGATGATTGGCCGTCTCCGAATCACGTACCGTGTCGCAATTAGACCTGATCGTACATACACAGTGTCAATAGACTTTGAACCAAAGAGTGCTTCTAAAAAGGAGATTGAGGATGCCCTCAGAGTAAAAATAAATCCGGAATCAAGGTTTATAGAGTTATAGAAGCGACATAAATTACAAGAGGTAAAATAAAGTATGGAACATTCTCTGTGCGAAAATAAAATTCGTTTTAATGACAAATATTGCCGTGCAGAATATTTTAACGTGACGAAAAATACGCGAAATAATTTATACGCTCTTCTCATGAAATACTTTCGCAAGTTCCATAATTTATTATTAATCTAGCTTCAAACTAAAATAAAATTCGCATTTATGTGTAATTCCATGTCGCTTACCTGAGAGATGTGACATTCGACAATGTAAATTAAACTTTTGAGCATTTATTTCAAGTTTGATTTAACTAGATTAATGGACATATTTCGTTTTCACGCAATCAATTTTCGCAAAAATTTTTTCATAATATATAAGAAATCTAAGCGCTACAATTATGATTTAATTCATATAATTTAATTAATTTAATTATTAAATATGTGCATTATACGTATAAGTAAATACTTCAGTAATATTATCATTATTTGCAATGAAAAGCACTATAAAAATTCTGACGAAAATTTGTTCGCTGAAAATCATATTTAAATATATCTGTTCCTCTGTCAAAAAGAGCGCGGTTTGATTAACAGCTAAATTAAATATCCGTTTGTCAAAGCTAGTAGTGTAATCGAGTTCCGTCCGTATGCCGAAATAAAGCAGCAATTTCGAATGAAAGCCCCACAATTATTCCTTTTATTTACATACGTCAAAAACTTTGTAAATGTTTTATAAAATTCCCATCACTGGCGAGATGCATACTATGAGAATCCCGATGAATATCGCGAGCCGCGTTGCATCTCGTAACGAGATCTTTGTTGTTGTTTTAATTATCTTCGTTAAATTAATGAATTTTCTCTTATAAAATACAATTAAAATCTTTTCTTCGTTCATCACCGCGTCCGAATTTATGAAACTCAACGTACTAGCGAGACACGGATGCACGAAACTCGTTACGGAACAGAATGGCCCAGTCGTTGGGTTTTATTGGTAGTTTACACGCGACGAAATGCTACCAAATTCGCACGATGCAAAATGAAATGAAGCATATATTATAACCGCGCATATACGTACGTGAAGGAAGGGTGACGGCGAGATCAGTGGGAGCAGCTATCTTCTAGCCGTCCATTGACAATAATAGGATAATGAATCGTGAATCATGAACGTACGGCGGACGATTATATTTTTATTGTGACCCACGCTCAATTTATTCATTATTTTGTTGAGGCCAATATCATTGGGGCGAGGTGTAGGACGCGCTATCGCCGTCGGAAGGCGTTCGTTCGAGACGGCGTCGCGTCGTTAGCGACGTCGTAGAAATCTACCGCTATACATACACGTCCAAAGAAATCAGAAACTCGCGAAAAACTTCGTTCAAAACGACGTATTTTGTCTAGAAATCCATTAAAATTCCCCGAGAAAACTACTTTATCAATGTCCAATATCAATTAAAAAAATATAATTATTAACATATTAAAATATTTATAATACAACCAAAAGGAAAATGTGATTCTCCTTATATTATATTATACGACAAAACATATATGTACATAAATTAAAATATTTTCGTACAAAACTTAGTTTTCACGAAAATTCACTTGAAAAGATATCTTCTTTAAGCTTATGTACTCTTCAAAAGTCTCTTGCATACAATCTTTACAATGACTATCAAAATATATGTAATACATATATAACATGTTTATATATATAAATATATAAAAGAAGAGAGATAAAGGAACAATTTAAAAAATAATAGGAAATCATACGAATTACTAAAACATATACGTAAAATGTAAAAATCGTTTATAATTTTTTAGATAAAATCATACATATTTAATTCATAATTTGATAGAAATTGTTAATACGATTTTAATTATATCTATAGTGTATCACTCAAATTATTATTAATAATTGTGCAAATATAAAGCTTGTATTATCGATGTAATTCTATAAGTTGCGTCAATATAAATTAAATACACCGCGATAATATTCGAATCTTTGCTAATAATGTTGTCGCGAGTAAATAAAGCGGTAAATGAATAAATTTTTCAATACAACGATGCAATATTGTTTCTAACCGTTCGCATAATAAATGTAACTTTCAACAGCAAAAAATTGAGTTTCCGACACGCCTAATTGCGGAGGTGATTCCTGTAAATGGATGTCGTGCCGCGCAGCGAATCCGTGTTCCATCTCGTGCATTCCGGAAGCGAATCCCGGAAGCGGTTCCGCCGCCGATAATTCCGCGGCACTCGATTTCCGGGATTTCGCCCAGAACCTTGTTCCGGCGACGGATCTCGACGACGACGGAAAATTCTCAGGCATTTCTCGCAAATAAAATGTGACGAAACGGTTGGTGCATTTCCAAATGAATTGACATATTTACGAATAATGAAGGAAGAAGGAAGTTTTATTCGCGAATAAAATAAAGAACAATTTATCAGTAAACGCATGAATGGTATTCAAAATTATCCCATATTTAAACGCGAATATAAAGTGTAACATGCTATAAAATAAAAGTATGTATTTTTACAATTTTAGTTTATATCAATTAGCTCTATTTTCCTCGTTCACAAATTTGAATTTTTTTTATAATAACCACAATTCTTCATTCCGTCTTTCTCGTCACAATTAAGCTATATAATTTTATTTATGCATCGTGAATCAACGATAATACACGAATCTAAAACAAGTATGTTGACAAAAAGAGGAAACGTTTCTTCCACTCGTAAAGCTCGTTTCCGAAAGAAGACTATTTCTCGACAGGAAAGTTTTTTCAAGATTTCGACAATGATAGAAATAAATCGATTTAAAGCCTATTTAGGGCAGAATAAATCGTGTCACAACGTGGTTGACTTATTCATAGTGCTACCATAAACTTCCCTCTTCAAACAAGATTGTTAAATCAATAGAAACAGACTGCACTCGATAAGAATCTTATTTTTATATTCAAGATTCGAAGAGCGAAAATAACGATCCTAGAGTTTGGCACCGTTATTTGCAGAGTAAATTTGTAAAGAAACAAAGAAATATTCATATAATATTGAACTGTATATCTCGTCTTTCTCAAAAGCTCATTTATATATTTTTCTCATGTAAGTAAACTTTACTATATAACTGTTTTCATTTTATTCTTATATTTATGTTTCTTAATTAATTTTTAATTAAATAATTAAATTAATTAAATGATATTTCTATGTCTCTCTGTCTATTCAAAGCAATCTTTGTGGCACAATATTAGCACTGTTATAATTGCAATTTCTAATACTGTACACATATTATTTAAAAATAAAGGAGAAATTGTCAATATCGGAGACGTCTTTTGCACAACTTGGCAGGTAATAGAGGATGTAAGGGATGTTCGAGACATGGCTTGATTAGATGGCAGGTGGGGTCACAAGCGTGTTAGAGCCTCAGCCTATCGATCGATATTTATGTCTATATGTGTAGAGGCCGTGTATTGCATTAGGTAAATGCGTAAATGCACCTCGTTACATGTTCAAGCTTCGCTTGAAACCTTCACAAGACACTAAGGAGAGACTCGAAAATTGAAGAGGAATTAGTTTCGAGTAATTTCTCTAAATGAAAGCATAATTGGAATTTTTTCAAATATAGAATGGAAAGTTGTGTTATTACGTTTCTCGCATTAAACGGAATTTTCTCGATATACATTACATTTGTATTACGAGATAAAAATGAAAATAAATTAAATTATTGTCTATGAAAAGGCAACGAGAATTATCGCCCCACCCATACACACATAGCAATGTGATTTTGAGGTTATTCGCATTTTATTTGTGTTACAAAGAGACGCGTCAGAATGTCGACTTCACATTGCAACAATAATCTCGTTGTAACGAGAGCGTATAATGACGGCATCAGATATTAATTTCTCGTCTCGGATAATGAGATATCATGATAACAAAAGCTTGCTCATGACGTAGCAAAACGGCTCGATAAGTTTACAACGATAGCAAAAACATCAAAAGAAATGACGTAAGACAAATTGATTATAACAAGAAGAATACGTTGCAAGATTCCGAGGACCAATAAAGATGACTATCTCCAATAAAAATGCGATTTCTCGGTGTAACGTTGTATAATTATTAGAGATAAGATAGAAGAAAAAAAATACAAGTACAGAAACGACATCATTGGCTTTTGTCATCAGAGTCACAGCGATTAAATAAAAACGCGTGCTTATTTATTATCTTTGTTAAGTTCATGATAAAGTAGAGATCGTCTTTTATGCATTGGACTATTCTATTTCTTGTATATATTTTTTTGCTTTGCTGTACACAGAATAATTAAGAGAATACAGAGAAAGAGAAGAAAATCTTATTTTTTTAAAAAAGTGTGTGTGTGTGTGTGTGTGTGTGTGAGATGAAAAACAAAAATTTAGATAATGTAAGTAAAAAAAAAGTATAGATGTATATAAAATATAGAAAAATAAACTTGATTAAATTTTAATTTAACTTATATTGTTGTATAGAAATTAATATTAAACTATATATAACACAACTATTTAAATAAAATTAATTAATAGTCCGAGGCAAGAATTTTCTAGTGAAAGCAACACTGAGAAAATTTTCTGTCCAATTATTTCAACTTCTCCAATCTGTCGCTTGCAGCATATTATTTTTTCTCTCTGCAATCGTTTACGTTCTTTCTCCCCTGAAAGTACAAAAATAGGCCCGAGGGACGTGCAATTCCGCTTATGATCAATAAAACGGTTGAAAGCGGTCGTTCACGTGTCGGGCAATGTGGCCGGCCGCCACCTAAAACATCAGCGAGACATTTAGGGCTGCACCCACAGTCGGGCATTCGATTTTCCAGTTTGACCAGTTCTACTTTAACAACCCTTCGCGAAATTACAAAAACTACTATAAAAAGCCTGTTTTACACAAACGTTTTTTACGTGCCGAAAAACAAAAAGTTTCAAAACGAAAACTTTTCTTCATTTTTATACAAATACCGTTATAACATCCGTCTTTTTCTCTCCATTGTAACATCGTCTTTTTTCCTTGTGGTGCCGTCTACGTTTGCCGGCATAGCTCGATGAATAATTATCGGAAAAGCCTCGTTCCCGTATCAGGAGAGACGCGTGTATTTTCTGTACTTCGTAAGGCGTCGAGAAATTCTCATTCCCGGCGAAAAGCGGAGCTTCGATCTTGAGCCTCGTGACGAGATATCGATCGGTTGCGTGGCATCCTCACGGCATATTTTTCGCGGAGTCGGCCTCGTTAAAAGGCTTTTTAGTTAAGTGGAAGCGACGAGGGTACGAGGACGACTAGCAGAGTATTCCATGACCAGTTTACCAGGGTGGAAAAACGTGAGAGTCTATAGTATCCTGTGGGGGAAAGGATACGACGGTCATAACAACGATCGTAACAATGACATTTAATAATCTTGGGAACACAAGGTTGAAAAGGTAATTAACGTGATGTTACATTCTTAAAACCAATATTGAAATCGATACAAACGAGCTTAACTTTCCCAACACATCAACATTAAAATTTAATAAAATAATGGATGGGTGTATTCATAAACAGAGATACACAATTGTATTTTCTTAAATCTCTTAAATCTATTAATCGAAATAATCATCTTTCTTTTTACGGGGATTTTTAATATCCGTGTAATGAATCACAGAAAAAAATATGAAAAATGTAATGAAGAAAATTTATTACATTAGCAATTTAAATTATAGAAAAATTAGTTGAATTAGCATACTGATAATGTTTACAGATATAATTTCTTTGTTGAACCATCAAATCTTCTTATTGTTAGTTATAAATAGTGAATTCGTCCAGTAAACTATAACTTTGCTGAACCACCCAATCTATTTTATCCATGATAGAACGGAAAAAAATTTTCTATTTTTAGCAATGGAAATTTGATATGTTTGCTATTTTTATATACATCAATCTTGACTGACGAGCAGAAACTTTCAGGGAAAAATCATGGATTAGCCTGACGTGCAATCCTCTCAAGCGTTAAACAGGAAAGTTAAAGGGATCGGAAAGCTCTCGGCTTTAGGAGAACGCAACAGATCGGAGATCACCCTGTGCGATAAGGCCCCGTTTACGAGACTTGTCTATGTTGTGGTATGACTTTGTACTGCCGTGTAACGTCGCTGGTAACATCATTGCTGACAAAGCCGGTTCCCTTAACAGGCGTACAAGGTTGTATACCTGTTGTAATTGCATTAGATTTTAATTAACTAATGTATCCTCACGTAAGTAACACATCGTTAAATTCGCATACCATATCATTGACCGTAATCATACTATTTTACTATAATAATTAACCGATAATAATAGCACTAGACACGAGGGGATAATTACTGACCGAATTTGAAAATTAAAATATTTTATTCCAATAATGCGTTGATTTCTAACTGGAACAATAACTAATTAACGCATCATCGATTAATCTAAGTTTAAACGACTTAATTAGATTATTAAATTACATTTTGTATAAATGCAAAAGCTTTGTTATTAAAAATAATTCAAATTGCAGAGTAACTAAAATTTCATTAAGATTCTATAAAAATTACTTAGAAGAATTTTTTGTTTCGAGTACGTTTTACATTTGTTGAGTGCTATAATGTCATAGATAAATAATGAAATAAGGCAACACGAATCACGCAATGGTTAATTAAACAATGCTTCAAATTACCCGAAAGCTAAATGAGAAATTCATTGTGCTGCTATATAAATAAAATTTTGATGCGCACCGCAGTAACAATACAAAAAGTATGATAATAAAAGTACAGTGTATAATATATTATAAAGTATAATGCGCATTGCAGCAAGTAAAGTAATATAATAAAATACGGTATGCTGTAAAGTGGCGGAAAGAGAAAAACTATGTCAACCGAAAAAAGAGGAAAGAGAAAAAAACCAGATAGAAAAGAAATTAAAATTAGGTCAAATATGAGCTAAGTATTAACGAGGAGGATAAAAAATTCAATCTGGCTGCTTCTGTACGCTCTCGAGATCGTCGTCGCTTTCCTCAAAATCGGGAAAATTATCCTAACTGAGAGGGTTGAAAGAGTTGGGACAAGTTGCGGCACAAGTGCGTGCTCATGTCATTTTACCCTTTACAGACGGGGGATCGTAAGGGGCGCCGGCTCGATCAGCCACTCGACCGAGCAGAGAGAAACGGCATGGCGCGGCGCGGCGCGGCGGTTCGGTCGATAGGTCACGGTACGAAGGTGAAGTGTGTGCAAACATAATTTTGGTAGTGCTTCGAAGAGAAAGCTTTCATATCAGGCGACCGGCAAAAGCGTAAAGCGAACATCTCGTCCGCAAGATTGACTGGCTCGCGTGTCGCGTCATGTCGCGTCACAATCGATAATTGATTAAATCTTACGAAACGTCAAATATTCCCTTGCCTTCCGATACACCATTGACGGGGAAGAAGCTTCTCACACTTTTATCCGCGAAGTATACTTTCGCATGGCCATAAAGCTCGAGTGAAAAGTTCAAGACGTAGGACAGATCGAATAGGATGTTTGCCTTGGTGTGAAACATTCGGCCAGGATAAAATATTTTTCCTGTCAAAAGATTAATGGACAGCTAACTTTCCCGTTAATGCTTCTTTCTCTTGCAATTCAGTTGGATTGTGCTGATAAATTGAATACTGTTGAATAAGTAACACGTTCTTATTCATATCTAGACTTATAGAACTTTAATGACGATAAAAATTCTTAAGCGTTGATTATATGGATAGTATTTAATAAGGATATCTAATATGAATAGTAAAAATAATAATCTTGAGTCTCTAAAAAACCGTTATCTTCTAAATCTTTTAATTAGCCATTAATATCCGACTTAAGAACTTATATTAACAAATTTATAATATTTTTACGCACACAGTGAATATTGTTAGCTTATAGTACTTTTTCATAGCAAAATTGTTATCGTGATGTAATTACAAATTTTTATCGCTATCGTTCCTAATATAAATTATTACTATATTCATATTAAAAAGTTACTCCATTTGCTAACAACCTCTACTAAAACTCCTGTATAATTTAAAAAAAAATGTATACCTATATTAATAAACATGTGAAAGTATTTCCATATTTAATTTTCTAATAAAAATGTCTTTATAAAAATGGGCATTTCAAGCGCTTTGATTTTATGAAAACATTAATATAACTTGCAATTAATCTAGAATTCTGTTTTATTTTCGCCAATATAGACGACAATTTTATGAAAACTGTTTAGTTGAACGTTGCCACCGCGCACAACACATGTGTGTACTTTCTCACCACGCACGAATATTTCGCGAACGCTGCGTTAAATAAATAAAAAAGTTCATTCGAGGATGACAGAAAAGTCGATGAAACTTTTCGCCAGCGAGGTAATAAAACTTTCCCACTCACCCTTGAGTTCCATGTCCGTGACCTGGTTTGCCTTGTAAGTAGTCGTCTCCCTGCGGTCGCCGACGATGAAGTAAATATTGGTGTACTCCTCGTTATCGTTGCTGCCGGTTCCGTTCCTCGTCTCGTGGTCCATGGCCACGCGGATAGTTTCGGCCTTGAACCGCCTGCCGCTCCTCGTCGCTCGGCCTGATTGATGCAGTTTTCGAGACTACCCGGCCTTGCTATTACGCGGGGCTGTCGGGACACAAAGGTGAGAGACTTAGACACGAAACCGTCATCATTCGCAATAACAACGTTCTTCTACATCTGTTTGTCGAGTTTCGCAATGTAACGCTCGCTAGGCACGAAGAAGAAGCAATATTACTTCGCGCACCAATATTTTCACACTCGTGATTATATGTTTCGTTACTTATTACGTAAAAAATCGAAAAAATAAATGAATCAATAAGCTATCATGTATTGCCATGTCAATAATACCTCAAGATTGCTCGAATTAAAGTTTGATGTATCATAAACGTGATGTTTCATCATACACAAGATAGCCTCTATATGCCAAATAAAATAAAAAATAAAAAATAAAATAAAAAATAAATAAACTTATTCGAGGATAATTTTATTTTCACAAAAATATAACATATCTCTTTTAATCATTTAACGTATTAATATTAGAAATACTTATTAAACTAGAAATAACTTATCCGAATATAATTTAACTTTCAAAAAATGTGACATTTTTCAATCGGGAAAAGTATCAATTTATGAAATGTCGAATTGGAAAATATTTAAAAATAGTGATTTTGCGTGGTATATATATATATATATATAGATTGTCAATTAATTAATCCTTTTAAGAAAATACTTCTATTTAAAAAAATATCGTATTTTTAAATCACAAAAAGATAATTAAAAATTAAATACTAAATCAAAATCTTCCCAATTAATAAAAAAGAAAAAGAAGTAGAGACGCATATAAGGTCAGTAATACTCAATCAAAAATCCAAAATTGTCTCACCTTTGGTCGGGTGTGGAGGGGTAGCAACACCCTCGGCGAGCTCATCGTCGCATCGCCGGCCCGGCGGCGGCAACGACCGAGCCACCCCCGATTATCGCACCTATCGAGCTCGTGTCTGCTGTTACATGCGACACCTGCCGCTTGCTTCGGGATTGGACGTACCGGGAACTCGTCAACAACGACGATCGACGATGGGGTGCAAGCGTGGCCGACCGTTCGTCTACAACCAGCCGGCACCACGTTTCCTCATGGTCCATCCTGTGACGAAAAGAAATGAAATGTGTTTGACTTTGATAACGAAAATACATATAATGTTGTTTATTTGAATAGTTCAAAGTAAACATTTACTAAACATATATTTATTTAATACATGAATTACCATTAATTTACAAATGACCATTAATTTACAAATAAGAATTAAGATTCGACAGCGTAAATATACAACATACATACGTTTGAGAGCGCCAATAAAAGCGGTCAAAGTTAGATGTTATAAATATATATTCTTAATTTAAAAAATTTTTAATTAGGTATCTCAGATATGACTGTGCACCGAAACATTCGGGCATTAACCACAATCGATCTGAGACGCTAATAATATAAATATGATGAGGAGCCGAAACATTCAGACATTCCTATATATGAAAATAATCCCCCCTAAACTAATTCGGTAAAGAATTCGTATAACAAATCAAACTAACAAGACTCCTTATAAATTAAAAGAACTAGGAAAGAATATGGGCAATCAGAGGCACCTTGTGATCAGGGTGAGCTTCCTAATTTTCGGGATAATTAATTTTAATTTTAAAGTTTTCTGATACATTAGTTTTCCATTTTCTCTTTTTAATATTTTCAAAATTCCTTTTCTTCTTTTTTCTTTTTTCTTTCTTTTATTTTTATCCGAATTTTGGCAATTATATTCTCGATGCGGGGGAACTCACTATGACAAGTTAATTTTTGTTACATTTTATATATGTGAGGATTTATTGTCTCTGAAGAAGGCTCAAAAATGAGCCGAAACATGTAAGCGCGTTTATTAAAAAATAAAGAAGTTTTACGCTTTATAGTCGTATTATTTACGCAACGTCTTCCGCGTTTGACTCCCATTCTTTTCTAGTTCGGTAAAGAACTTATTGGTATAGAATTGATTGGTAAAGAACTTATTGATACTAGAGATAATTAAAAATTTTTAAAATTAAGAATATATATTATATTCATAATGTCTAACTTTGACCGCTTATTGGCGCTCTCAAACGTACGTATGTTAACCATTAATTTAATTTACCTATCTTTTTTTATTGAGTAAATATTTATTTACTGTAAGTAAACGTGTACTTAGTATTATACCAAGAAATATGTATTAAGATTTAGTAAATTTTTTTCAATGTACCAAAGTGGAATTTTTTTCAATGTACCAAAGTAGCGCAAGATACGAAATGTGTTTATTGCTTTTGACTTGTTGAAGCGAAAGTGCTTTGATTACAGGGTATGGTAGTGGACTTTCCCCAACAACAGTACGCAAAGTACAGGTTGCGCTATAACCATTACAGTGCCGGAAATACATATATAGAATTGAAATACAATTGAAATTTATCATGAGAATTAACAGCAAAATTCGAGATCTAAAAATTACATAACAATTTAAATGCTAAACGACGTACTCTAATTTTTAATGAATAATTTTTACAGTTATTACATTCTTCACTTGCCGATTTGTACTCTGTACCGCAAAGAAAAATTCAAGAAAATCAAGAAACAGAATTCACTCTTCTGGTTAAGAAAGATATTTTTTCTTTGCTGAGAGCAATTCTTCCGACGCACACATTTCTATTCAGAATTAAAGGAAGCATTTTTATGATTTTGTAATAATGAGAATGAAAAAGCCACAAAACATGTAAGACTTTTTTGGGACAAAGAGATATTTCGGAAACAAATGATCCGTTGGAACATTGCGAAAACGGAAGAGCTTTCGATCTCAGGAAAAGATGCCCATCCCTTCGGTCGTCTCTATCTGTTTCTTCTCGTCGTACCTGCCACGCCCAGGTGAAACACGTGGGCGTGAGAAATTTACGATTTCTTTGCCCAAGGTCGCCGGTGGAAATTAGAGCGATATAGCTGGTACCACCCTCGGCATTTACCACCTCAAACTACGTCAGGCGACGCCTCGGAAGAGAGGATATACGAGCGGTGCCGTAAATTTATGATGACATTTTCGTAAATTTGCCCTGAGAGAGCATCATTCTTATCACGACGTTATTGCTACAGGATATTAAAATTTACACTATTATCAGAAGTAAATATCGATTTTTCCATTAAGCATGCGGGTTGGAAGATTTGTATCAAAATTTCTAGGAACATGATTTTTAATAATCTTACATCGAAATTTTTTTGACAAAAATATAAAAATCGGTGTAATACCGATTTTAATCTCCGAATCTAATTTAATTATAATTAAAAAATTACACTGTAAAAAATAAAATGTTAATTTTAACATTTTTACATGTCTCAAAAAGTCCACTATACGTTTTTAAGTTAAAATTAACATTTTATTTTTCACGGTATTTACATAATATATTGCACATTTTATAAATTACAACTTCAAACAGATAACAAAATTGCGATTGCAAAATAAATCGAAATTCATTTAATCTTATAGAGATAAAAGTATATGAGAAGTAATTTTTAAGATAATTAATCTTTACACCCCCAGAACTAAATATTAATGTTTAAAGACGAATTATTAGTTAAGTTTGCAACCTTCTTTCACACACTCTCTAGGGTATGTACGAGGTAAAAAGGCGTAGGATGCTCGAAAGGGAGTAATCATTCCTCAGCAAAGTGGCTAACTATGACGCAATATCCGCGTGACTTTAGACTCCAGCTTTCAGCAAATTTCTACTCTCTGAGACGAGCCGAGTCAGCGGAGAAGATCGTGGAGTCTAATTGGATCAGTATCGAATGCTTTTTCCCTTGGAGAGAGCGCAAAAAGCAGGCTAATAACGATGTCACTAATTTCCGTTTATTATTCACCGCGACAATAATTTGCAATATGATAACATGTTGCTTATTAGGATGTAAAAAGTATTAAACGACGAATATAATAAATAAACAAAAAAACACGTAGAAAAATATACTAAAAACTATTAAGGTTATGACATACAAAAAGAATTTAAACAATAACACGTAGTGGTAAGCAAATCAACACTTTGCATTTGCTATTTATTATCTTACGGTCTCTACTGTGATTGACTTATTCGCTATTACGAATTTATTTCCTTACAGTTTTCTGTGTCACGGCTTTTAAGGGGGGAAATACCTTTAGAAGGCCAAAAATAAGCCGATTTTCGGAATTTTTTTGGGAAATAGGGAAAAATTTATAGGACACTTTTACAATTTTAGGCACTTTTTGTTTATACTTTTAATAAATTTTTTCGTAAAAAAAAAATAAAAAAATGGCGAAGTTCTTTGAAGGTGTTTGGAAGGTGTCGTCGCGCGCGCTTGTCGCGTGCAAGCTGAATTGGCGTGCAGAATGGTACTCGTTGTATCGACCTGAAACAAATAATTCGAAGAGTTTTTATTAATAAGGTTGTACCATTGTCGATGAACCTAAAAACGCGCAAAAAAATCAAAATTAACAGTTATACGCTTTAAAAAATTTTTTCTGATTTTTCATAAAAATTTCGATCTATTTTTCAACAAAAAAAATTATTTTTTTAGACAATAAACAAACACATTTAGGTTCATCGACAATTGTTTGACAATCTAAAGATGCGTGTAAAATTTCAAAGCGATTGGTCAAATAGTTTTTTTGTAATCGTGTACGTTAGTTTCAAAAACACTGTTTCGAGAAAAACGCGTTTAAAGTTTTACGAAACGAAAAATATAAGTTCTTATAACTTATCGGTTAGTCTGTGATTCCAGGTCCATATAATAGACCTTCCACTTCTTCATACAACATATTTTCTAGGTTCGATGTCCCCTCTACAATAACAGTCAAAGACGATTTAAAAAAATAGGGTCTTAAGGGGATGCTAAAGTTGTTCTATTTTACCATCATTTCCATTCGGTGAAATATCTCCGAATTGAATTGACGGATTGCAAAAAATTGTTTTTACAGAATTAAAGTACGCACAAACAGGACCTCAGCTGTATCGGATTTTAGGAGAAAATCGAAGAAAAGTTTAAAAATTCGCTTACTTTTAGCTCGTACAGCTGACACCTCAGGTCTATATTTGCTTCATACAAGAGTTTTATAGTTTATATCTTGAAAATAAGCATAGGTCTGAGGTCAC